>NC_139581.1:27548107-27578107 GCF_946808225.1 Silurus aristotelis
AAAAAAACAGGCGCTATAGTTTGTCTCAGAACTGGCGTTTCATTTGTCCAGAAAATAGTAAAAAGGAAAAAAGGGGGGGGTTAATGGAAATATGTTGGCGTAATGGAGAATCTTCCAAAAACCCTGCGCCTTTCCAATACGATGCCTAGTTTCACAGTTCCACAAAAAAAGTCTCGCACGTACATACATACATACATACATACTTACATACATACGCACACGCACACAGACGCAACACCCAACCCCTCCACAACCTTACCCCCCCAAGAGGGTCACAAACACATTATTGCGAATTAAGTGTGCTTTTGTTGTTTTTTTTCCGCGCCCATTCTTAAAAGTGAAATTCTTAAAACATTATCACAACATGCATCCAAAGTAATGATATAAAAAAAGGAACAAACATTAAGGCCCTGTTTTTAAAACAAGGCTGGACATAATTCATTACTATACACCCTGACAAACACATAGAGAGAATATTTTATATTGGCTTTTTGAGAAGAAAAAAAAGAAAAGAAAGATGATCAGGGGGTTGGAGTTTCAGTGATTGAAAGCTTTTGATGTAAAAGTACCACCCAAGCTGACCGGCATGCACCTCCTTGAGCTTAAAGGGTATCCGTTCGAAGAAAAAAAAAACGACCCCGCGACACCAGTGTACAAAAACAGACTCGCAAATCCAAGCGGGAACTTTTTAGGACTGCAGGCCATCAAATGTCTTCTGATCAACGCTCTAATCGATCTGAGGGTGATGAGGGTGTCGAGCTCCATAAGGTGCACCTCGAAAAAGACAAAAAAAGAAAAGAAATGGAGCTGAATAATACATCGGCTCATTTATCTCTCTCGCTGGAGCTGTAATGAGCTCTTCACTTTGTAAGACCTGGTGGCTAAATATGGTCATGTAACTTGCTGGTGTCTACCTCTCACAGTGGGCTGCAGAGAGTGGGCGGCACGGCAGCTGAAAAAAATAGTATTAGCGGTGCTTCGCGAGCCGAAAGCGACGATGGAATCGCATGCCGTTTCCCTCATCAGCAGTCAATGCTTTTTGTGTTGGGTTTTTTCTCCTCATTTTTTTCCCCCTAAACGAGAACTCTCAGAGTCTCTTGCCATTCAAGTGCTCTCTTGAGCCACACGTTAAAAACGGACTCTTCAGCGACGAGTCGCGCAACGCCTCTCGGCTAAGTACCGCCGAATAAACTTGCGCGTCAATAGAAATCGCTCCCTAGTCATAGAGCTGGGGAAAAAAAAAAAATATATAAAGATCCGGCAGATGTGGGGAAGAGGGTTTAGGACCGAATAAAGAGGAGGCACGTCTGCTGTGCACCAGAAATGCAGAAATGAAGGCGAAACCTGTTCTGTCCATGAAGTGGTTTGCTGCAAATTCCCTGCAGGACTGGTGCAGTGTGTATGTGTGTGATTTTGTGTGTGTGTGTGTGTGTGTGTGTGTGTGTGTGTGTGTGTGTGTGTGTGTGTGTGTGTGTGTTTTGTCGTTGAAATGTATTTTTTTTCTTTCATGCAAACTGAGCATGTCGTTCAATCTGCCATGTTGGTTTGTCGTGATGAGGCTGTGGAGGCAGAGGCCGGGTGGCTGCAACCCAACATGGAATGAAGATTAATTCAGCATGATGTAAGCAGAGGCTTTTTCCTTCAGCTGCCGCAGACACAGGTGACAACTCCAGCTCCCTGTGGACGAAAGGTCACGGTACATAACTTTAGCGTATGCTAAATGACGACGTTGTACTGTTACAGATCCGCTATAAAAAGAGGGATGCATCAATACCATCTGATACAGCGCTCATGTGCGTTCATTTCAGCCGGACTTCTCTCCTGTCTATTAAAGGTACTAGTAATGCGCCTTAACAGCTTCAACTCAAAGACTTCAGTACGACCGTCACACAGCAGCAGCCTTAATAACTACAAAATTCCCATGACTGCTTAATATCTAGCCGGTGACTCCTTTCGTTCTATCAGTATTTGAATTAATGAATAAAAACTTGATAAAAAATGATATCGATGCATCCCTGCTTTATTTATTCGTATTCTCTATTGCGTGTAAATGAAAACTGCATACCCTCTGGAGGCTCTGCCATTGGTGGACTTAGACAGTACATATGATATCCTCGATCGCAATCATCACAGAATAAAAGTTGATCCTATAACGAGGAATTTGTAAGCACACAGAAAAAAGAAACATATCACTACTTATCAATGGGTCAATGGCCGAGCCATGTGGAATTAGTAAACAATATTGCTAAAAACGAAGAATTCAAAAACTAACTAACGTCGTTCTCGGAGGTGCCGCACAGGCTGCATGACTTGCACTCGATGCACTGCCAGCGGTAAGTCCTCACGGCTGCTGTCATGTTGATGGTGAACTGTAGGCAGGATGGGTGGCCTGCAGAGACAACATCATTTTCATGTGCAGTGCAACAGACTTGTAGATTCGATGTCAAGATGTTTGCAGTGGCTCAAAATGTTACTACCTTTAAATTGTCACTTTATGTTCCACGTACCCTCTGCGGTTCATTTAATGACAGATTACATTACACTATAACACTTGGCGGACCTCGAAGGGAGCGACTAACATTTATCTCATTTACAAACCCGAGCAGTTGAGGGTTAAGGTCTTTGTTCAGGCTCTCAGGAACAGCAGCTTGGTGGTACTGAAATTTAAACTTGCGACCTCCATCAACTTAAAAAAATGGAGCTACAACATCCCCATGACAGAGTGTTAACATGTTCCATATGTTGTAGTACACATTTGAAAATTGATATACCTTTGGTCCCTCAGTCATATAACTATGTGGAGGCCTCATAGTCATAATAACAACTCCACATACACTCTATGGACAAACATTCATGAAACCAGTTTTTCGTATATGCATTTTAGACATGTCTTTTCACATTTAGCTCCCATTTGCTATTATAGTAGCCTTTACTCTTCTGGGAAGATGTTCCACTAGATTTTGGAGTGTGCTTGTGGAGATTCACGCTCATTCGGCCGCAAGGGTTTTAGTAAAGTCAGGTACTGAAGTAGGTGAGGTGAGGAGGCCTGGGATGCAGTCAGTGTTCTGATTTATCCCAAAGGTTTTTAATAGCATTAAGGTCAGAGCTCTAGAGCAGGAGATCAGGTAAACTGTATCCTCATGGAGCTCAGTTGGTGTACAGGGGCACCATCATGCTGGATCAGGTTTTGGTCTTCTAGTTCATTTAATGCTACTACATTCAAGGACATCCTATACAATTGTGTATTTCCAGGTTTGTGGTAAACACATATGGCTAGAAAAGAAATGTTCATATAGTGTGGAACACACCACAGTCTGACTGAGCAAATAAAGCTTCCATCGTTCACAGAGCTCCACTTTATTAAAAAAAACTCTAAATAAGTCCAGCTTAAATTTTTATTTGAAATTTGATTCGCAAAATCCTGTAAATTTTACTTTCTTGTCAAATTTTTTTTTACTATTTACTACTTCATTTAAATCCTTTCCAGTGTTTTTTAATTCAATTTTAAACCACAAACCAGTTGCTCAAAGCATTTCCATTTCCCACGTCATATTGTGCGTGGATGTGCATTGGACAAATAAAATACTGAATTGAATTTCAAATGACAGACCTTTTAATGTGTTTACTTCCTATGTACAACTATGGATGATGGTACATGTGACATGAATAATATATTTAAATATATACAGTAAACCAAGTGAATGTAATATCTAAAATAAGTTACCCATAAGGTGAAAGAAATGCCTGTATGTAGTTCTGAATGTGTTCACATCTGGACACTGAGATGGTCACTGCAAAACCTCTGTATTTTTTTAAGCCATTTCTGTGTTCCTTGGGAAGTATCATTGGTTTACCAGCTTGTGGAAAGCTGTATATACAGAACCTTATGGCAAATCCAGCCATGACTTTATATAGACTTTATGATGCCACCAAATCTTTGGGATTGTGGCATCTCTATGGACAAGTCTATTGACTAATCTAACCTACCCATGTCATTGTCAACTTTACAGCATGTGAAGAATTCGTCCAATTCAGATTTAAAACACTGATGCTTGCCTACCAGGCCAAAAATGGACCCCTGCCCCTATACTTCACCTTTATACCTGCACTACACTCCAATGCACTGTTGGTCCTTCCATTTCTCAGGGCACAAAATAGACTCTGTTCTGGCACCAAGGTGGTAGAATAAACTTCTATTTGATACCTGAACCACTAAGTCTTCATCAGTCTTCAACTGACGTTTATAGACCTCTCTTTTCCCGGAGGTTCTGATTAGCTCTCGAATGCTTTCTACCACTTTTGTTCTCCCAACAGAGTATTAAGACTAATGGTATTTTTAGTCTGGTCCTAATGAACTGGTATTAGAATGTATTAATTGATGGAGACTACAAAGCACTTTGTAAGTCGTCCTGGATAAAGGGGCGTCTGCCAAATGCCATAAATGTAAATGTAAGATGAACCACCTGTGACGTAACAGATCCGATGCATCATTGATCGAATCTATTTTCCCAATGATGGTTTGATGTGCTTTTTCCTCTACCCAGTCATCAACCAGGTTGATTGTACGCATGAAAAAAAGCATAAAAGCACTTTTGTACGTCGCTCTGGATAAGGGTGTCTGCTAAATGCCGCAAATGTAAATGTAAATGTAAATGAACAAAAAACGTTTTCAATTTTAGACTTATTTTACAAGGTCTCACTCTTCCAGAATTTGAGCTTCTGCAAGTTGGGAGATCTTCTTAAGAAGTGCACATTTATTTGTCCACCTACTTCCCTGCATGTCAAGGTTTTTGTTTTTATGTCTAACTTATCTTTTCCTCAAACGTAATCAGGCAAGATTTTTTTTTTT
This sequence comes from Silurus aristotelis, assembly GCF_946808225.1. NCBI lineage: Eukaryota > Metazoa > Chordata > Actinopteri > Siluriformes > Siluridae > Silurus > Silurus aristotelis. The sequence continues at coordinate 27,552,957 of NC_139581.1, forward strand.
TCAAGATTTTTAACACTTGAGATTAATTAGTCATCAAGATGAATGACTGTACCACATATGCAAATTTGCATATATATATATATACTGTATATAAGCTTTCTGTTCAGGTTCCTGTAAGAGAATTTGTTTTCACACCTGATCGTCCACAGTCGGCACAGGAGATAAGATCCTCTGGGCAGCCCGTCTTCTTAGAGCCTCCGAGGCAAAAGTCACAGTAGCCGTTGGGGATGACCGAGCCATCTGCTGCTTTTTTGGCTGTAGTATGACAGAAAGGGGGGGCAAAAAACATTTTACACAACAGGTCAGACTCAGCTTTAGTGTGTGTTTCCGTCTTGCCTCTTTAAAAAACACACACAAATGATCACGTGCATTAATCACTACGTGTAACTATCGAATAAGTTGAAGTGTGTATCACAAAAAAACTGCAAAAAATGAGCTGCTGTCACCTTCCCTCCATCTGTCAAATCCACTCCCGTGCCATCAGGCTTCTGAAAGGGTGGAGAGCTTCTCCTTTAATAGAGATGTTTTTATTTCGCTAATGAGATAGATTGTGTATTTTACAACTGTATAAGAGAAACGTTGAACGTTGTGAACGTTCACATGCCATCGCTTTGTTTAAACGTAAGGAGATGTAGGACAACGAGAGTTTTCTCTCATTCATTCCTGATCCTTAGCCTTGCGCTCACTTACTGTATGAGCATGTAGTGGTGGGGGGGATGAGTTTCACCACACCGGGAGGCCTGCAGCTCTGTTAAATATTGTCACAAGAACAGAGGGGATGCTGGGAACTGAGAGACAGGTACGCCACAGGAGGCTACTACGTTATATCATTAACAAGGAAGACAAGTTTGTTGGCAGCTTTCACACCCAGCTACTTACACACTGGCTTCACACAGATGAATGCTTCAGTCAGTCTCCCAAAGGAGGGGAAAAAGAAGAGCAATGCATGAGAGGCTTAAAGCGGCTAAATATGGGAACAAAAACAGCGCTTAGGTGCACTAATAGATAATATTGGGGTTGGGATTGCTGTGCTCCTCTAAAGAATAGATAATGTTCAGACATCAGCTCACACACATACACACACACACACACATCTAGGTGGATGATTTGGAGAGCTTGGGTCCTCTCCAGTGAGGTCATTATTCCACCCCCATCCCCTGAGATTTTTACATCAGAGTGAAGTGTGTGTGTGTGTGTGTGTGTGTGTGTGTGTGTGTGTGTGTGTGTGTGTGTGTGTGTGTGTGTGTGTGTGTGTGTGGTAGAGTGTGTGTGTCTGTTAGGGAGGTGTGTGGGGGGGGGGGACTGTTGCAGTGTTTCTTTTTTAAGATTCCATGGGTCTGTTCTGCTCTCTAATCCCCAGAGAGAGAGAGAGAGAGAGAGAGAGAGAGAGAGAGAGAGAGAGAGAGAGAGAGAGAGAGAGAGAGAGAGAGAACCTCTGATCAGGATGGAAGAAAAACAGGACTAGTCTTTGCAGTTTTAAAAAGCTGTGATCTATATGTGCCACATGGACCCCACATTCTAAAAACAGCTGAGTTCGCAGAATACACTGTTCCAAAATGAGAACAGGAGCAAATAGTGCTGTCCAGGGTCCTGAAAATCTTCATACCATTAAAGAACGCACAGTAGTATACAGTAATGCCATGTTTTTACTTTGTTCTTCTACTCAAGGACATTTCTCAAGTATCTGTGCTTGATCAGATGGTTTTCATTTGCCGAATATCACTACATTTTAGAAAGGAACGTGCCGCTCATTGCTACTTTGAAGCGAATACATAAATTGCTTGTCGTGTAACGAGAAAAGAAATAACAACATAAGAAATACACAAAACCTTTGATAACATAAAACATGACCCTAAAAGCCTTAACTAGGTAGAAGTGTGAGCAAACCAATGGAATGACAAATGGAAGACAAACGGTGACATACTAGGTACAGATATAAATACATGTGTTTTATTAAGGGAGACAAAACACAGGAGATAAGTGACATGTTACTCGGTCATGTGGAATACAAGAGCTGATGTACTACGCTGTATTGTAGCTCATGGCCACAATCCTGAAACTGCAAAAAGCTCTGTCTATAAATATGTATGATATTCAGGAAAATGGACATTCCATTACATCAATTATTCACATATAGTTCTCATAAATTTGTACTTTTACATTTATAAGAAATTAAATTTAAAAAGCAAGGACTTTTATTAACTTGCAAAAATAACCCTAAAATTCCTGTATACATTCTTCAAACCTAAAATCTGGAGCTTTATGTGATTATTGCACCACACAAAGAAAGCACTTTGTATGGTTCAAGTCAGAGGTTAATATCACTTCACCCTAAAACCTTGCCTGTTCCCCACTCATGAGCAAGGCAGGTTTTGCAAAATCCTCCAAATTATTCCACAGTCTATTATCTCCAACCTCCTGATTGTGATGACGTCCAAGCTTTTCTTAGAGTGGAGTATCTTATGGAAAACCAGTCTAGTCCTTCCACCTGAAGTCCATACAAAACATCAGGTGATATTCCGTATTGGTGATCCATATTAAAACCCCTTTAATGTTCCAGGGTCCTTCAGTTTTACACAAATATGACCCTGTATTTTAATCACACATCTTGTGTAATTTCACCTTATGTGAAAGAATTGGGTCTAGCATCACTTTCTGCATGCTGAAATATAAATGCACTTGAATGCCATTTGAAAATTTGAAAAATGACATTCAAACCAATGTAATCTAAATAAAATGGAGCAATATTAATTATTTAATACTATCACCCCTTTAATACCCAAAATTTGTTTAGTGTTTTTAACACGAAGGATGCATTAATCGGAGACGTCTCCAGGACCGATATGTTGTAAAGAAAGTTATGAATGAATGGACGAAAGGTGAGATGTAAGTGTAAGATGAGTGTTGATCATCAAAATCAATAGACATTTTGCTTTAAAGTGAACATATCCAATGAACAATATGATTACAATTATTTGATTAATACAAAAATTTTAAAAAGTCGGTCGGTGATTAAATGTTATAAGGAGTATTAAATACTATTCGTCCATTCATACATCGGAAATATACCAGCCTCTTTTTAAATATATTTTGATGTCTGTGCTTGCTATAACATCCAGCCCTTTCAGGGATCATTTTAATATTTTTGATATACTTTTTCAATTTTTTAAATTGCTTCCTCTGGCTTTGATGTTAAATTGCATTGCATTTTGTAGCAAAGTGCAATTTCAATCTTCTGTCCACATTTTTGGGGGTTTTTTTTAAGGTTCAAAGGCAACTGCTTGTGATTAGATGATGTGGATGAGACTCTGTTGGAGGAAAAAAAAACTTCTGCTCATGAAAAATTCTGGAAGGCAATTTGCATTATCTGCATCCAGAAAAACCACTTGTGCATTCAAGTCAAGTCGAGTAGGCTTTTTATCCATATACTCTACACTATACAGTGAAGTGAAACAATGCTTCTACAGGACCAGTGTGCCACATGAAGCAACAAAATTAACACAAGGTAAAAAGATGCAAAAACACTATACTAACTAGGACACTATATGAGGAAGCCTGTGGCCAAATTGCATTTAGTGCAAAAAACAACGAGTAGGGATTGTAAGATTCACCAATTCACATCGGTGCATCGGCATGAATGTTAATGATGTGATGCATCGATTAAAAAAGTTTTCAAGTTGGCATTTGTATTACGATGCCTCGTTATAAACATGCACTACACTTTTATTATTTAGAAAGTGACCAATAATTTGTGACTAATATTTTATATGCAAATGGATTTCGGCTCAAACACTCCTGAGAGTGACATAGAATATAGATTAACATGGCAGAGGTAGAGTTGCATCTTCCCAGAGACAGACTTTTGCACTGTTTGTGAAAGGACTCAAGTAAATTTATGATTTGCTGTCTGAACTCAAGAAATAAAAGTGAACTATCTGTACCACATTGAATTGCATGGCATCATATTTTTCCCATTCCATCATATTGCATTGAGTAGCATTTTGTCGGATCTAATCGAAATCGATCGCACCGCATCGCAACGATTTTTCTTCCCGCATCTTCATATGTATCTTCAATGTATTATATCATTGACTATGCATTGAGATGTGTAGATCCCAAAACGCAAGACAATGAGACGATAAACATGGTCCAGAACGGTAGATGTTGTATAAGTACAAAGAAACCCAACCCAGCATATAAGTGCCTTTACCTGCATATACACTGAGTTATTAGGTTCAAGTCGGCAGATATCTAAATGTAAAGCCACCATTAATAATAGAATGTTAGAATGTTAATAAATAGAATATAGACTGCACAGAAATGTCTCAAATGTGTATTCTGTCTCTGCTATCTGTGATCACGCATAATCGTTAATCGTAAATTAGGAACTAGTTTTCTTAAAGCAGCCTGATCTCATATATTACCCAAATAAAATACAATAATAAAAAAGAAACTGTATTGTTTATAGTCTGCACAAACAGTGAAGAAAAAAAAGCATACTGAACACACTGTAAGGTATGTTAATGCTACACCCTGTATGTTTTCGTACTGTATTACTAATAATGCATTGAGGTATTCTAACCTGAACTGCACAGGAAGTCTGCATTTAAAGCAAGACAAGTGATGCTGAAGTGCAGGAGGCAGGTCTTGAGGATAGGGAAAGAGTGTAGAGAGGAGCGAAGAGCAGCAGCGAGACGCGGCACATGAGAGGTAAATAAGAAAGTGAGCAAAAAATCTGGCACTCTCACTGAGAGCAGAGCATCGAATGTCTATAATTAGAGCAGCAGGAAGTGGCGAATGCTGAATTATTGTAAAACCTATGTACTGTGCTTACGTACCCATGTACAGTATAAGACACAAAAAAGAAAAAACTATGGGTTTCTCGTTCTCTTTCCTTTCGTTCATTTGTTCTCTTTCGCTCTTCTCCCCGAGCGGTAAACAGGGCAATCTAGACTTTGCATTTCGATATAAAAATGGCGTAAAAAAGCAAGATTACGGAGAAGAAACAAAAGAAAGCTGCATGCGAACCAACTGATGTGAAGAAATGCACTCGGATTCCTCAACAGCAAAGACGTAAAAAAAATGATAATGTATTGCCAATCCGGAAGGAATTTTTTTTCGTGGAAAAGGAGAGCTGGTGGAAGTCTGCTCTTTTGTCTTGCTGTCATTTATTGCAACTGCAGACTGTGCCACTATTCCCCATGGAGCAGCAGCGAGTGCATGAACACATGCCGTGCTTCTTTCTCTTCGTTTTTCTTTTTTCTTTTTTTCCAACAGGGTGACAAAGTCCAAAATTCCAAAAGGATACAGCTGCTCTTGTCAAACAGATATTGTGGGTATATATATATATATATATATATATATATATATATATATATATATATATATATATATATATATATATATATATAGAGAGAGAGAGAGAGAGAGAGAGAGAGAGAGAGAGAGAGAGAGAGAGAGAGAGAGAGAGAGAGAGAGAGAGAGAGAGAGAGAGAGAGAGAGAGAGAGAGAGAGAGAGAGAGAGAGAGAAAGAGAGAGAGGGTCTCCTTTTGATAGCCTAATTGGAATGTGCTTTAATAGATAAATGCCTGTGGCTCAAAGTCTTCAAGGTAAAATCAAGAAAGGGAAATTGAAAGGAGAGAGACATGGATGGATTCCATGTGTTTCTCCAGTCCATGATCCTTTCCATCTCTCTGTTTTTCTCCATATCCCAGTGCTGCACTTGTCCAATTACAGGGAGAACACAGGCAGAACAGCACACTTCATAGCTTTCAAGTGTGTCTGCAACCCCACGGGAATAAAAAAATAAATAAATAAATACCGAGACGGCGAGAGACATTTGTAAAAACACCCCCTCCTTCCATCTTAACTCCTTCTGACTGGCTGTCTCTCTCTCTCTTTCTCTCTCCCTCTGTCAGCTATCTCCTTTTTCAAATGATTCCAGAGGAACTAAATCAGATTCTGGTCTGGATAGGACCGTCCCTAGCTGGTCGATAAGATCTTATTGAATTAGCAGTTGCACAGAAATGACCTACAACCACCTGTTCCACCGGCCCACGGCTTACAATCAGTCGAAACTCGCACACAGTCGCATTGCAGCCATTAAGCAAGAGCAACAAAAGCTCCACAGTGCAGCACTGCTCTCTATGTGTACCACGAGACTCACAACCCACAGTAAAAGCAACCTCGAATGTATACAGAAGCTGTCCGTTTCCTGTGCATGCACCCGAAGCCGTTTTTTTATTGCTTTTTGTCTTTAAAGCTCATTAGGTGCAAATGAGCTCGCGTGCATTTATGCAAAAAGAAAAGGTTATTGCTTCAATTTTGGGTTTTTAAAAAACATGCATTTCATAGAATTCTTTATCCCCCTCTCCATTGCACGAGTCTAAGGAATGTTGAAAATTTCACTTAATATCTTAATATTTTTTATTAATCTTTTTAATAAATACTGACCATCCACTTTAGGTTCCCTGGTGGTCTAGTGGTTAGGATGCGGCACTCTCACCGCTGCGGCCCAGATTCGATCCCCGGGGTCAGGGAACCAACCGCAGCCATTAGGGTTGCACAAGCCTTAGTGCCGGTCCCAAGCCCAGATAAATGGGGAAGGTTGCGTTAGGAAGAGCATCCAGCATAAAAACATGTGCCAAAACAAACATGCGGATGGTCTGCTGTGGCGACCCCTAATGGGAGAAGCCGAAAAAACGTAACTGACCATCCACTTTAATTATGCATGAAATCACAAATAAAAAAAACAAAACAAACTTCAGAACGGGAGGAACATGTGAAAGCTTTGACTTTGCTGGGACTGGGATTTCAGAATCTCTCCTGGGATTTTCACACACAACAGTCTCGAAATTGTTGTACTGAATGGTGCAAAGGGAAGAACCACCAGACTGGACAAAGCTGACAGAAAGACTTAAATATCCAAACATTAGTCTCCTGGTTAGATAAGCCTGCAGTGTTTTCACGGCGCACATCTGGGCCCGATCCCAAGTGAACATCGTGTCGATGCCACAGTCATGATCTGAACTTAGTATGCAATCTATTTAACGTGAACTCTGTGACAGAAATGTACAGTCTAATTAGGGTATAAATTGAAAGACAAGCAGATTTATAAAACTCGTGGGTACGGATGGATAAATATATACACACAGACCTCCTACATCTTGCACTTGTCGCACTTACGACGCTGATGAAGGACGTGCGGTTTCTCTGGAAACTACCATGCTGCAGTTTGGTTTTCTATAACACTCCATTTATGACTAAAATATACTGCACGCACTGTGATGTGATGAAGGACGACTCTCCAATTTGCTTGTTACCTAATCTCTCTCGCTCTATCACTGTCTGTTTCTCTGTCTCTCTCTGTCTCTTCCTGTAGGTTTTTCGCAGCGTGTCTGCGGATAGAAAGACAGTGTTGAAGCGAGAGTTCACTGGAGAATGCTGTGAGCAGATCAGAAAGCGCCGGTAACTTCTCAAATAACCACTTTTAACAGTTGTGTTGAGCAGAAAAGCATCTGATGCAGGTTGAATGTTTTTTTCTAATCAGTTTGTCTCACACCAGAAATTATTCTTTTTTATTATTTTATTAATTATGTAATTATTGTCCCGTTTTCTGACCTGCATCTGGAATATATATTATATTATATTATATTATATTATATTATATTATATTATATTATATTATATTATATTATATTATATTATTAAATAATAATAATAATAATAATAATAATAATAATAATAATAATAATCTTAATAATAATAAACATTTGTTTCCAAATCTACACTTGGTACCCCATAATGCCAAAAAAGTGAAAAGAGAATTATAGAAATGCATGTAAATATTGTAAAATGATAAATAATATGTGTAAAAAAAAAAAAAATCAAATGTACAGAAGTATTCAGACCTTTTACTCAATACTTAGTTAAAGCACCTTTTATCAGCAATTACAGCCCCCTTTATTGCACCTGGATTGGGGGGGTTTCTGACATTGTACAGCATAAATGCTCACAAGATCGCTTAAGTTGGACGGGGACTGTTGGTGGACAGCCAATATATATATATATATATATATATATATATATATATATATATATATATATATATATATATATATATATATATATATATATATATATATATATATATTAACGCACGATTAATGCCTTTAACACAAATAACACACATTTCTGTTTGACCAATTTTAAAAATATATATATAAATAAATAAATACGAGGGGAAGTTAAAACCTCCAACGCAACACACGTTTATCTCAACGACGTCCTATTTGTCCTAAAATATAAACAAAATAAATCAACCCCAGCAAAGAATTATTTTGAATCACCAGACATTCGTTTTGCTGCTGCGCCAAGTTTCAAATCGAGCACCAAGACACCAAAATCCGGCAATTAAAACCGTCCGTGTGGAAACATAGCAAAAGTTCCGTTTGGTGTCCTGATGATTTGCATCATTTAAAACACCAGAATTACTTTCAAACATTTACAGATATATTTTGTTTTCATGCTTTTTTTTCGTTTTCATACATTTGCATAAAGCCATATTTGTTCATGACTATTTTTAAAAGAGTATTAAAAACTTGTGAAGAATTCGTTTAAGGTGCATTAAGAACAGATACAAATGTGCGCTTAAATTGAGATTATTTACAAGTTAACTGATAACAATTGTGTGATTAATCACAATTAAATATTATATATATATATATCAGTGCTTCCCTGTGATTGGCTGATTAAATAATTTCATGTATTTTCCTAATGAAATGCATAAAACAGACCTGCTTGGGTAAGTGTAAATAATAAAGGGTGTATAGCGAAAAAATGTGTCACTCATTTGTCAGCTGAACCACCTTCAACATCGAAACGTTCCTTCACACATACGCTACTGCAGTCTCAATAAAACCTCCCACAGAAATGTGTACAGAACATATTGGCATTGGAGCAGGGCACCCACTGCAACACATTAACAGATGCAGCCGTGCAGATTAATTCAGACAAAAATGCTAACAATCACACAATTTCTTTCTCTCTCTCACACACACACACACACACACACACACACACACCATCAGTACCCTGGACACAGATTTATTACCAGTGCAGTTTTGCATAATGACATTTTTCTAGACGGCTGCATTTCCTGTTTTTTTTTTCCTCCATATTCAGTATGTCGAAATTCACATCGGGGCCTTTAACAGAGTGACACTGCAAAGAGAGAAAAAAACATGAGCTTTTTGTGCTTAATAAAAGCTGCTATGTGCTCCAAACACACACACACACACACACATACACCCACACACCTCACAGAGTGCATGTGTATGAGTGTAGCGAGTGTAGGTTAGTGACCTAGTGAATTATCCCTGTCATCATTTAAAGACAATGCGGACACGCAATTGCTGTTGAAGGGCCCCGATTACAGAGAACCTCTCCAGCAGGAGACTTCACAACGATCCTTCCTCGATGGAGTAGATGTTTCTTCAGAATACTTTGTTTTTCCTCCTGTCACTGGGCAATATGTGTGTGTGTGTGTAGGGGGGAAAAGAGAGAGACAAAAGACAGAGGGAGACAGTATGTTGGATGGGGGTGGCGAGGTTATTTTGATATAGCTCAAATTACTTTCAGAATCCATTCCCAGTGCTGCAACCCCCCAGCCCTCCGTCTTGCTCTTAATACGGAATAGCAAATGAGCCAGACTGCAATATTGTTCGCCCCCTGTACTCCCTGGCCTCATACATATGGAAAATCATAAAGAGAATTCTTATTCTCTCTCTCTCTCTCTCTCTCTCTCTCTCTCTTTCTCTCTCTTTTTGCAATATCTTTCATGTTTATTTCACACATACGCACACTCCTTGAAGCTCAGGCTCCAGTCGAAACTCTGTGGCCTCCCCTCTCTTTTCCCTGAACTTGATGTACATATAACAATGTATTCTTTATACCGGGAGTTGGCTAGCTGGCCGGTAGCCATGGCAACACCATCGCTAGGCAACGGCTGCTGCTCTCGCCGCTTTGTTGCGTATGGGTGTGTAAAGGAGTGTGAGGAAGGAGCTGGCAGCAACCGAAGCTCAGCAGCTCACGGCTCGGGCCACGTCCCAAATGTACTCTGCTTATTTCCGGGAGCTAATGAGCATCAAGCATGGACTCGACAGCGAGTGATAATTACGGCAAGTGCCGAGTTTGAGTTGGATCAGGATATAATCCTTTTTATTATTTTATTAATAAAAATAAATAAATAAATAAATAAATAAATAAATAAATAAATAAATAAATAAATAAAAGTACATATTGCCTCAATAAACTCAGAGGTACAGACGAAGGCTTGAGAAGATCGTATTCATTCGGAGGGTTGTACAGAAACGCTTCGTCGCGATTGCCGTAAAAATGCATAACCATCCGTATTCGAGTGTGTGTCAGACACCAGACGCGTCCTGAGCGCCGAAGTGAGCTGTCAGACGTTATAATGGGAGCCGAGCCGTAAAATGTCATAACCTCGTGTCAACATATAATAAGTGACTGGGACATTAAGTCAATACCTGGGCCGTAATGTCAATATATATTAATTGACAGCGGTTGTCGTGTCAATTTCAGCATCGAAAGGTACAAAAGGGGTCATTATGACAGCTCAAATGTGCTGGAATAAGCCTTTAGACATGTTTAGGTGTAGTACGTTTGTGTCAATCGCCCTAAAGAGGCGAAGAAAATGTAGCACTATGAACATAGTACACTTCATTCATACTGCTGTCTTTGAGTTGAAAACCTCCGCAAACTACACTTCACAACAATACACTATGGGGGAGGTGGTAGCTTAGTGGTAAAGGCATTTGAATTTAGGATATGATGGTCATTGTGTCAAAATCCCAGCCACGCCAAGCTGCCACTCCGCCTGAGCAACGCTCTTAAACTCCATGGTGGCTCAATGGTATGAATGAGATAAATGTAACCCACAAAAGAAGCATCTTCCAAATGCCATAAACGTATTGGGACACCTGACTTTTCCAGTCATGTTATTCTTCCCCCAACTGTTACCACAAGCTTTTTAAACCGATGTCTTTGGATGCAGTAGAATGACATTTTCTCTTTACTTGAACTACGATACCCAAACCTGTTTCAAAATGACAATGCCCTTGTGGACAAAGCATAAAGATATAGTACCATGAGTTGAAGTGGTCTTCTACAGATCTCTGATCTCAACCCTATTGAACACCTTTAGGAGGAATTTTTCATGCTGACTGCACCCCAGGCCCCCTCACTTTACCTACATCAGTACCCACTTCAATAACACTGTTGTCGATGAACGACCACAAATCTCCACCCTTCAGATGGTTGGATGTCATGTAATGTTAACTGTTTTAATAGCGCACTCATATGAGTCGCATAATCGAATAATCCTCCAGTGTGGAGTGTTAGAGAGTGGACCAGCATGAGAACAAATAGCTTGAAGGAGCCTTTTCCGCACTGCCTTCGTACAAAAAAAAAAAGAACGACATCTTAAGCTGTCATCGATGTGATCAGATCTAACGCGAGACGTGTCATATTTAACAGGTTTGTTTTAAGACCGATGTGTATGTTGATCACGCGCAACCTTTTGAAAAGGCTCCAGCGTTACACAATAATAAATCCCTGACAGGTTGATTAGATCAGAGTTAAACTCTGGTGCCCCAGAACTCGAATGTCTTTTACACTTCTCACACGCTGAACAATTTGCGTAGTGAGGTTTATAACAAACACGTGAACTGGGAAGAACTGAAGTTCTTTCATTTCACTGATATCGGTGCATCAGTGGGATTCAGCCACCGCTTCATTTCAATTGTCCCAAAGCAGCTTTACGGAAATAAATAAATATCAATGTATCGTTCACAAATTAGTCTCTGAGTTTTTTAAAGAACAATCCAGTGGAAATGACAGTGAGGGAAAAACTCAATGAGATGATACAAGGAAGAACCCTTCAGTGGAACCAGGCTTCTTGAAAAAAATATTCGTCTGGGTGACATCCAGATATCCATTCCTTCTAGTTCCATCATTGTTATGATCTGCACTCTGATGGACGCAAAACTGTTCATGGCAATTGCAGACCGAAGACACTGTAGCAAACCGTTTCTGTTAACCACCAGTCCAGATTCATCTTCGCAGTTCTTAAATTGAACCCTCCTCAGTATGGATCTTCATGTGGAACCGTTTTAAACAGCAACAAGCAGTTTTCAATTCTTCAGGATGAATCGAGTTCTTGAGTTTGTCCAGCCGTCTCACCTTCTCACTCACAGAAACAGATTGTCCTCCAAAGCTTCAACGTTCATGCCAATACAACCGTCAACGCCATCGGGATCGTCATCACGTAGGCGGCAAACGATAGCAGGCAAATCCGACGCCGTGACTCTGTCATACAGCGCCTGTCAAAACACATGCGTGCTCGTTTTTGTTTCTATGCAACAAACTAGACAAATGGGCAAAAAAACACACAGGACATTCATTGGACAGTGAATGACTGCGAGGAAAGTTCTCCAGCTTCCTGAAGTTCAAATGTCAAACTCATCTGTGGACATTTGACATTCAAACTTGTGTGAGATGAAGAAGAGGGGAGAAGATGCTAGGAGACACAGTCAAACATGAAGGTTGTTTTAGAGCAGAGAAGGTTGGAGACTTATTGCAAATGAAAGGAATACTACACCAACATAGCTACCATTCTATACTTCAACACTATGAAATTCCATTTGGACTGTAGATGATTGGAAGCAACTTCACCACCCATGAGTTGAAGCACGTGTCCAAACTCTCAAAATAGCTGTAAGCGTTATTTAGAGAGCAAACAGTCGTCTGGAGTGATATCTATCATGGAATAACCTGCCCAGTCACCACACCTAAATCCTATCGAACTTCTCTGGGATGAACTGGATCACAAGGTCAGACAAAAATCTCCAAGTTTTCCAAGTATTTTAGCTGGATGTTCAAAGAAACCAGATGCTAAAAGTGTGCAAAGCTGTTTTTCATGCTAATGGAGGATTTTTCGATTTTTCCAAACCAATAAAAGTCTAGAGTTTTTGCACGATTGCACCGAATGCTATTACTTATTTTTTGTTCTCCATTAAACACTACGGTGGCAACATCCTCCTGCGGCATCCTCCGGCGGCGTCACTCAACCGCCATTAACGCCTGACGATAAGAACGAAAGGAAACTGCGTCGACCAAACACGGGTATCGCTAAACACGCCGCTAAATATTCTAGGGGTGTCGACGTTTCGAGGTGGAGTTTTGCTTTTGTTTTGCCTTTAGCTGTTCCAATCAGGTGTGTTTCTATGTCATTACTATCAGAGCTTGCAAAAAAATAAATAAATAAATAAAACAGGCCTGCAATCATGCAGCTCTATTATTCCTTCTCCCTAGCCTACTGCGAGAGCGTGAGGGAGCCATTTTGATTTTTCAGCACTCTTTGTTTATCAGCGTCCTGGGTTGGCACAATCAGCGAGACGAAAACAGACGTAGGGTTCTGTAAGTATATGTTTGGCAGAATAAAAAAATAAATAAATAAATAAATGAGAGAGAAAGAGAGTCAAATAAGGAGAAGAAGAAAGAGGCAGAAGATTAAAGGGAGAGGGGATAAAGAGTGAATTAAGAGTTATAACAATACAGAGTGTCACTTTTTTCTCTTTCTTTCTTTCTTGTTCTCTCTTTCTCTCTCTCTCTCCCTCACACTCACACTGTCTGACGGGCTTCATAACCCAAAACCCAAGTCCCAATCTACACCTTGTGCCATTGTGGGGTGCTCTATACATGTTTGTATATGTGTGTGTGTGTGTGTGTGTGTGTGTGTGTGTGTGTGTGTGTGTGTGTGTGTGTGTGTGTGTGTGTCAGGGTGTGAGTGTTGGGGGAAGGGTTAGGTTCTTAACTAGATCTCCCCGAGTCACAAAATCCAATTTTCAGGTGCACATCTAGAGGGGCGACCTCTAAAGCAAACACCAACCTACACCCCCCCCCCCCCCCCAACCCCCCCACTACCCCCCCGCCCCGCCATCCCTCCACCCCTCCACATCAATGCCCACCATACACAAACACACACACACACACACACACACACACACACACACACACACACACACACACACACACACACTCCAAAGCCTCAGTGCCTCATAGGAAAAAGAATATGAGCACACATGAATTTTAATGCAGTTTCTCATCTCCAGTCGACCGGTTTTATTTCAGCCATGAAAATAAAGAAAAAAGTAAAGAAAAAAAAAAATACAGATAACGAAAAGATGAATCTTGAATCAAAAGCAAAGAGAGATGACGGAGCAAAAAAGGATCGAGAGATTGACAGCGGCCGACAGACAGAGAAAGAGAGAGAGAGAGAGAGAGAGAGAGAGAGAGAGAGAGAGAGAGAGAGAGAGAGAGAGAGAGGGAGAGAGAGAGAGAGAGAGAGAGAGAAAAATTGAGAGAGATTTAAGAGGAGTGGCAGAAAAAGACAAAGAGATGAGCCTAGGAAAAGGAGAGAGTGAAAAAAAAAAACCCGACTCAAAAATAAGGAATGAAGGGAACATATTGAGGGGGGAAAGAAGAAGACAGGAAAGGAGACAGCAAGTAAGATGGAGAGGAGGAGAGAGAAAATGGGAAAGTGAAAATCTCATCTCTTGGCAGAATAATCTGTCATTCATCAAACTGATTGAAGAAGGAGAGAAGTATGAGAGGGTGAGTCGAGGCACTGGTGAAAACGAAATCATGACAGAGAGAGAGAGAGAGAAAAAAAAAAAGAGGAAAGAAAGAGAATGTGGATTTGGTCCTGCTCCAATATTTCACCGTACAGCTCGACTCGTGCCTAAGCATCACGTTCGTGTCTAGACGTTTCTTTCTCTTTTTTTTTCCTTGAAATATTGCATGAATAATGTATGGCTGAGGTTTCATTAAAACTTCCTCTTATTAATGATATTGCTCCTGGTGTGCTGCGGATGAGGAGTGTGTGCATAACCTGGGAGATTGTGAGGGCAAAGGAATGTGTGTCCTCTTACAAATCTCTCTCACACACACACACACACACACACACCCACACCCACACATATATATACATATATTACACCCTTACAAACACACTGCATGATAAATATGAGAATTTAACACATTACTTTTGTGCAGACAGCCACAACAAGTGGAAACCGTCACACACACACACACACACACACACACACACACACACACACACACACACACACACAATTTCACCCTGGTGCTCAGCCAATTAACTTTAGGAGGGAAATATGTGCATGCACAAGGACACTGCATTGAGGTCAAACAAAGTGGTGCTGCATAGACAACATGGCTGGGTATAGCAGGAGTAGAAACACTGCCAAAAGTACTGGGTCACCTAGTCATGGGTACGGTATGTGATTATTGAGCATTGCATTCCACATTTACTCCCAATTAGCTCATAATTCCCTCGCCTCTTCTGGGAAGATGTTCCACTAGACTTATGTATATTTGTGTTGATCAGCCACAAAGGTTTTATGAAAGGCAGGTACTGATGTAGGTGAGGTGAGGAGGCCTGGGGTGCAGTCAGCGTTCACATTCATCCCAAAGGTGTTCAGTAGGGATGAGATCAGAGCTCTATAGCAGGCCGTTCAACATCTTCCTCTTCAAAGCATGTACACCAGATCTTCAAAGAGCTCACTTTGTGCACAGGGGAATCACCATGCTTGGGTTTCAAAGTTCAAGTGAAGGCAAAATGTAATTATAGCGCATCTAAAGACGTCCTGTACAATTGAGCGCCTCCGGGTTTGTGGTAACAGTTAGGAAAAGAACCACATAGAGCAGGAAAGGTCAGGTGACCCAATACTTTTGGAAATATAGTGTATATACAGTGAGGAAAATAAGTATTTAAACACCCTGCTATTTTGCAAGTTCACAATATATAATTTTTAAACTATTTATTTGTATGATACAGCTGCAAATAAGTATTTGAACACCTGTCTATCAGCTAGAATTCTGACCCTCAAAGACCTGTTAGTCTGCCTTTAAAATGTCCACCTCCACTACATTTATTATCCTAAATTAGATGCACCTGTTTGAGGTCGTTAGCTGCATAAAGACACCTGTCCACCCCATACAATCAGTAAGAATCCAACTAGTAACATGGCCAAGACCAAAGAGCTGTCCAAAGACACTAGAGACAAAATTGTACACCTCCACAAGGCTGG
Organism: Silurus aristotelis; assembly: GCF_946808225.1. Taxonomy (NCBI): domain Eukaryota; kingdom Metazoa; phylum Chordata; class Actinopteri; order Siluriformes; family Siluridae; genus Silurus; species Silurus aristotelis. The sequence goes on from NC_139581.1 coordinate 27,569,150, forward strand.
AAAGGGCTACGGGGAAATTGCCAAGCAGCTTGGTGAAAAAAGGTCCACTGTTGGAGCAATCATTAGAAAATGGAAGAAGCTAAACATGACTGTCAATTTCCCTCCGACTGGGGCTCCATGCAAGATCTCACCTCGTGGGGTCTCAATGATCCTAAGGAAGGTGAGAAATCAGCCCAGAACTACACGGGAGGAGCTGGTCAATGACCTGAAAAGAGCTGGGACCACCGTTTCCAAGGTTACTGTTGGTAATACACTAAGACGTCATGGTTTGAAATCATGCATGGCACGGAAGGTTCCCCTGCTTAAACCAGCACATGTCCAGGCACGTCTTAAGTTTGCCAATGACCATTTGGATGATCCAGAGGAGTCATGGGAGAAAGTCATGTGGTCAGATGAGACCAAAATAGAACTTTTGGGTCATAATTCCACTAAACGTGTTTGGAGGAAGAAGAATGATGAGTACCATCCCAAGAACACCGTCCCTACTGTGAAGCATGGGGGTGGTAGCATCATGCTTTGGGGGTGTTTTTCTGCACATGGGACAGGGCGACTGCACTGTATTAAGGAGAGGATGACCGGGGCCATGTATTGCAAGATTTTGGGAACAACCTCCTTCCCTCAGTTAGAGCATTGAAGATGGGTCGAGGCTGGGTCTTCCAACATGACAAAATCCCTCCTGCAGTGTGTGCAAACCTGGTGAAAGACTACAGGAAACGTTTGACCTCTGTAATTGCAAACAAATGCTACTGTACCAAATATTAACATTGACTTTCTCAGGTGTTCAAATACTTATTTGCAGCTGTATCATACAAATAAATAGTTAAAAAATCATACATTGTGATTTCTGGATTTTTTTTTTTTAGATGATTTCTAAGTTGGAGAACTTGCAAAATAGCAGGGTGTTCAGATACTTATTTTCCTCACTGTATATAAATATATAACATAAATATATATTTATATGTGTATACACATATAGATATAGTAAGAATATAGTTTTCGACTAATAGTAATGTGTGTGTGTGTGTGTGTGTGTGTGTGTGTGTGTGTGTGTGTGTGTGTGTGTGTGTGTGAGAGAGACCTACGCTTGTGGTTGTTCTTGCGTTGAAAGGGTAGAGTGTGGCGTTCCGAGTCTTCTTCACCCTCTTCATCTGCCAGGTGTGTGTGAGTGTAGTGGTAACTCAAACCGGGGCGGTTCTTGTAGCGCTTACCGCAGACTGCAATACACACACACACACACACACACACACACACACAAACGATATTGATAAAGTTTAAACCACAGAACGCTGCACAAGTAATATCCACTTAATTATTATATTGTCGTTATTATAAATAAAACACTGTGAGCTGTACTGTTAAAGGAGAATATGATCTAACGTAAAGAACTGTTACCACCCCAAAGCAGATTTCAGGATTTGTTTTTTCAAGCAGAAAATGTCATCATCATTTCCTTATGTCATACTGAGAAAACTACAATAACCTAGTACAATATTCTGTCCTGTCTATAAAATGTCTAAAAACATAGAAATCGCAGATCCTGAAGCCCCCTTTTATAAGTGTTAACGCCTTCTCGCAAAAACAGTTGGGATGCTGTGGAAAGCAAATCTCATTAACACACATTTTATTCACAATAGAACGTAGAACACATATCTAATGTCATAGTGGAGGCGTCCGACTAATTAACTGTCTGCAGTAATGACCTTTCACCAATTAAAAACATTTGGTGCATCATGAAATGAAAAAGATGACAAAGAAGACCCAAGACTGTTGCAGCTAGAATCCTATCTCAGATACAACTGAGACAAAATTCCACTACTAGAACTCCAGCGACTGATGTCTAGACTGTTGCTCAATGAAGAGGAAATGCTACACAGTGATAAACATGGACCTGTCCTAACTTTTTTTTGAATTTTTTGAAGTTGAATTCAAACTTATCTCTTATCCTAAAAAATGGTACATTTCCTTAATTTATGAATGTTTTCTATGTTTTGTTGCAAATAAAATATGGGTTTATAAGATTTTCAAATCATTTCATGTAGTTTTTTGCAACTTTTTGAAAATTGTGCTTGTATGTATTAACTCTGTCATATGTGCATCATCTGCTATAAACGTCATTGTGCCTTGCTATAGACAGAATATAAAAAAAACAAAAAAAACAATGTTACTATAGTGTAATACTAAGATTTGTCTTGGAGCCAGAACTACTGCTGTAATAGAAAATTACATTAAAATCAGAATATTGTTACCGTTAATATTGTTAATATTGTTATTATATTTTATTTCATTTAAACAAAGTTAAGTTTATATATATATATATATATATATATATATATATATATATATATATATATATATATATATATATATATATATATATATATATATATATATACAGTACAGACCAAAAGTTTGGACACACCTTCTCATTCAAAGAGTTTTCTTTATTTTCATGACTATGAAAATTGTAGAGTCACACTGAAGGCATCAAGGGCTATTTGACCAAGAAGGAGAGTGATGGGGTGCTGCACCAGATGACCTGGCCTCCACAGTCACCGGACCTGAACCCAATCGAGATGGTTTAGGGGTGAGCTGGACCGCAGAGTGAAGGCAAAAGGGCTACAAGTGCCAAGCATCTCTCGGGGAACTTCTTCAAGACTGTTGGAAGACCATTTCAGGTGACTACCTCTTGAAGCTTATCAAGAGAATGCCAAAGAGTGTGCAAAGCAGTAATCAAAGCAAATGGTGGCTACCTTGAAGAACCTAGAATATGACATTTTTCAGTTGTTTCACACTTTTTTGTTATGTATATAATTCCATATATGATTCCACATGTGTTAATTCATAGTTTTGATGCCTTCAGTGTGAATCTACAATTTTCATAGTCATGAAAATAAAGAAAACTCTTTGAATGAGAAGGTGTGTCCAAACTTTTGGTCTGTACTGTATATATATATATATATTTCGTTCTATGACCTCTCGCAAGTAACAAAAAATCGCGAGGTTTTGACTCTCCTTTTGGAATTGTACATGTGCTGTACTGTAAACTCAACAAAAATTGTGAATTACTTGTCATAAATGTTTTATTTACTACTTTAAATGAATAATACAATATATATGAATAATTAAATGTAATTTATTAGTACAAACTTTTGAGCCTCTCGCGAACTATAGAGGTCGCAAATATATATATATATAAATATATAAATATATGCTAATACACATTTCTTTCCCTTTTCATCTCATGTGGCACTTGTTTTGCCCTGCCCTGTGTCACGAAGGAAGGGTAGATTTTTACTGACATGATCATCCACACCACTCAGAACTTAAATATATTAAATCCATTTATCAAGCGCACAAATATTGTCTATAACACCACAATATAACACACAGGTGATGAAGCAATGATACCCACTGTCACAAACATATGGCTTGTCTCTGTCCTCTATGGAGGCCGGCTCCTGTCTCTTCCTCATTCCTCCTACACCACAAGCCTGCGAGGGAGAGAATAAAACTTTTTGACAACATGACATTTCTTTCTATGGCATAATATAAATCTGTAAAAAAAAAAAAAAAAAAACCTAAATAAATCATTTGAACTCGAGAGAGAATAATAAATAAGAATAATAAAAGAAAACTATATGTACGTTTATGCAAGTATGTAACTATACTGAATTTTAAATGTATTTAATTGTACGGTAGGATGAGTGAAAGGAACCTTGTTTTGTTTTGTAGTGTTTAATGTAAAAATGGATCACACGTATTTTATATTTTTTCATAAGCAACTACAAGCCTCACCTACAGATGTTTCACAAATTTTTCCCACTTCGAATTTCATTTGATTCACTCATATACATGCTAAATTGTATATACAGTTGCATTGTGGAATTTTCAACCTCCTAGGACAATACATAGTCTGGAAACAGGTCAAACATGGAGGTGGAAGCTTAATAGCTCGAGGAGCCTTTAGAAGAACCAGACTCAAAAAGCAAGCTTCTCATCTGGGTGACATCAGGTTATCCAATGATTATATTTCCATCATTGCTGAGGTATTTATTATTGTCTCGAGTTTAACCCCCTATTGAAACTCTAGATGCAGAACGTGGTCTCCTATTCTTTATTCAGGAGTAGGGCATCAGGATGGATCACATCCCCCCGTGTGTTTCACCTTCACACTCATACAAACAGATTGTCTTTCAAACTATTACACTTTCATGCCAATACCACCGTGAACACCATCACGCTTGTTAATATGCAACAAACTATGTGAAATGCAAAAACACTCAACTGGACAATGAATAACTGGAGGAAAGTTCTGTGGACAGGTGAGTCCAAATTTGGACGATGATGAAGAACAGGAGGGAAGATGTTAGCAGAATGCATCAACCCTACAGTCAAACATAGAGGTAGAACTTAATGGTTTGGGGTTGTTTTGGCGCAGGGAAAGTTCTAGTTAAAAGGAATCCTGAACCAACATAGCTACCATTCCATATCGTAGTAAATCCATTTCCATCTGGACTGCGACTAACTGGACCCGAATTCACCATACAACACAACAAGGAGCTGAAGCCTATATCCAAGCTCTGTAACCATTTTTTCGAGAGTGAAGGAATCTACCATGGATTGGCCTGACCAGTCACTGAACCTAAATCCTATTGCACTGCCCTGGGATGAACTGAATCACAAGGTCAGGAAGAAATTTCCAACTAGAACTCTTTTCGCATGTTTTATAAGAAGTATAGCAAATTATTTCAGATGAATGTTTGGAGAAACAAAATGTCAGTCTTCTGTTAAAGACAAGGTGCATCCAAAATATCGAGGCACTGAAAGCAAAAAGTTTCATTAAAACAATTAAAGAATAATTATCGATACATATAAACAATTTCGTTAAAGTAGGTTGACAAAGTTGTGTTGAAATGTAAAGCATCTAGTTACATATCCAAATATCCATTTGCCCTTTGACACCTTTCAAGTGGAATCTTTCCCCCTTTCATCCTGTGCAAAAGCTTGTAGCTCATTGAACCATGATGGCTTTTGTACTGCAACTGATTTCTATAAATCCCACCATTTGAAGCTGGGATTTAAAGATAGAGACTGAGAAGGCCCCCCATTATCTTCCAGGATTTGATTCCTTAACCAAGCTTTGGTTGACTTGAAAGTGTGCTTGTGATCATGATCACGGTTTACCGAAGGAGACATAATATTCCATCTGAAAATGGCGTTGCTGTGAATCTAATCCAAGGAGAATCACCTAATGACTTACCCCAATGCTTGGTCAAGGGTATTGTATTCCTCTGTTCATTTGATTCCCTTTTTTTTTCCCGAAAAAATCTGGCGATTTATATGAAAAAACAGCTTGTTTGGTCACTTTATATAACTATGTTCCTATAAGAGTCATTTTGATCATGAAATCTGCCCAAAGTTGTCAAGTGATCTTCTTACGGATGCCACTGATCAGGTCATCCTGTACAGTATGTCTTCTGCTGTAACACAGGTCTTGTTCTTCATTATTCCTTAAGGTCATTTTGATTAAATATTGGGCTTCATTCCATCCCATGGCCTGGAGATCTTCTTATACCCACAACCCGTTCAGTGCAATGCAATTAGCTCTTTACTAACTGAGTTGCCAATGGGTTAATCATGTTGTCAAGTTTCTACAGACTGGATGCAGTTATAAATATAGTTCCATAATTGTGATATGGCGGCATTACAAGTGTAAAAAAGTATGCATTTACTTTAGCGTTTGATAAGCAGTTGATTCAAATACAAATCGACGTCTTCTGGGAAAATGTTCCACTAGATTTCCACATGTACTTGTGGAGATTTGTGCTCCACATCAGCTAAGACTGTAGTAAAGTCAGATACTGATGTAGGTGAGGTGAGGAGGTCTGGGGTGTAGTCAGGGTGTTCAATAGGATTGAGATCAGAACTCTATAGCAGGCAAATCAAGATCTTCCATTTGAAACCTTATTTTCATGGAGCGGGCATTTGTGCACAGGAGCACTCTCATACTGGAACAGCTCTGAGTCTTCTAGCTCAACTGAAGGGAAAATTCAATGCCACGGCATCCAAAGGCATACTATACAATCACATGCTTCTCACATTGTGGTAACAGTTTGGGGAAGATGCAGATATAGCTGATTTGCAGGCATAATTGTTCATTAAAAATATACTACTAGGTGTACTAATACCAATACCCATACCAATACTGCCCTGGATGAGGGCATATGCTGTAATTGTACCAATATATTGCTTATATTGTATGTAGTTTTTCCACTTTAAAAATGTAATGAAAAATGTACTATCCCAGAGATCCCTCATGTCTGTGTTACCTTCTAAATCTCAATTTTAGTTATGCTGCCATAGCGAGTCTTGCCAGAGTTCTCAAATGCACAGTGTCTTTAACTTATACAACTTTATACAATATGGATACTTAATAACCCATTTCTCTCTCTCTCTTGGTCAAGCTAAACATGCTCCCGTGGTACCAGTGACCACTGTTCCTGCCCCAGTTCTCTCCTCAGATCTGCCTGCTTCATCCAGGACTGCCTCTGGATGGCGTTCTCTTCGATTGAAGGCCACTCTGTGCAGCTGGGGACGTTTCACATCAATGCCCGGGAGTAAGAACAGGATTTGTATTTGGATTTGTATTTGGACTGTAGTTAATGTCAAAAGTCTGCTTCACTGACTCAGGACTTCTTCTTTTTCTTCTTCATCTTGCAGGACTACAGGATGCATTTGCATCACTGCACCTCAAAAGTTCCCTCTTAAGTCCGGTTCCTCTCAAGGTTTCTTCCTCCTGCCAGCTCAGGGATTTTTTCTTGCCACAGTTGCAACTAGCTCAATAGGGAGAAACTTATAAAGAACATCTTATTCATTCTTTATTACTGCATTATCTGTGTATTATCTGTGCGACATTGTCCATTGTTGAAAGTGCAATACAAATAAAAATGAATTGAATTACTATATTCTTCTCTATTTTTTCTATAAATTTTTTCCCATATTTTTAACCGTACTGTTTATGCACAATACTGTAAGCTTTGTTTAGGCATACATTTTTACATCTGTAAAACCGCTTTAACATTGTAAAAAAAAGGAAAATCTTGTAATATATATAGTTCCAAAAACTACATTCATCTTCAATAAATGTATCTTACCCAGAAGTCAATGTTTCATTTTCAATACTACGAACCCCAAAAGTGTAAAAAGCAAAAAACTATTTTTTTTATTAAATATTTGTACTAGATTTTATATCTCAATGCCGAAAATGTGTGTAAGATAATATCCTGTAGCTAGTAAGGCTTCATATGAGATTTACAGAAAGCCTATAGATCCCATTCCTAAGCAGGTCAATATTGTTTAGTTTAGTATTATTAGTTTAGTTTTAGTTAACTATAAGTATTATAGTATTATAGTCAAGTGAATAATGTGTAATCATCATCACTGTACCACACAACATCGTATATCTGCTATAAATGGACATTCGGTGCAACCCAGATGAGGATGGGTTCCTTCTTGAGTCTGGTTCCTCTCAAGGTTTCTTCCTTATGCCGTCTCGGGGAGTTTTTCCTTCACCACAGTCGCCATTGGCTTGTTCATCAGGGACGAACGTACACTTATACAGAACATATTCATTTTTTATCACCACATTATCTGTGTAAAGCTGCTTTGAGACAGCTGAACAATCCTGATGTAAAAGCCAGAAAGTCTGCAGACTACCTCATATGTATGACTATACATAAAAAAAAACACTCTAACATTCAATATATCTTCATCCACAACAGTGTAATATCTACAGAAGCAAATCGAATAGAACTGTTGGTGTTCTATATGCTGTTATGGTGTGGGAGAAGCAAAATCCCGACAAAGTCTTGCATTCTTTACATCGGAGAGAGACAAAGACACACACACCTACACACAGAGCCTTTGTCAGCTCAAGGCACACACAAGAGGCATTAAAGCGCAGCACCCTCTACCCTTAATAAGTAACTCTGTACAGTTTGTAACACCTAAGAGCAAGGAGCACATCCCAATTAACAGTGGCAAGGGTGTGAAATTCTCACACAAATCGCTGACGCCTTTCGGAGCTCCTCCAACCGCAGCTGCACAGCCCTCTTTGTTCTCTAGGCAAGCTTACGGCTCACAGAGGCACTTCACGAATTTGTGCACAATTGTGAACCCCGATGATACCGACAGTCTCTACACAGGGACTGTGCAAAACATGCTTCTTTTGTGATCACTACACACAACGGAACAGATGAATACGCTTGGCTTAACCTTACATCTGATCTGGATTGCTAACCGAGTGAAAACAGTGTGTTTGGCATGACGAGCGCAATTCGGAGCCTTGGTGGGTTTTTGTTTTACATTGTTCTTGATTCGCCACATACCCGTCCTTTGGTGCGGTTCTTGCGCTTAGGCACGTCTTCCTCCATTTCTTCCATGTCTAGTTCGTGAGGAAAGTCTCCAACCAGCAGCTTCTGCAACACACACACCACACATCATGATGACACAGCAAAATATTTTCCTATACAGAAAATACACAGCGAATATGATACATGCGACAGATTGTTCTCAATTATAAAAACGGACAACATGGAATTTGGGTTTGAGATTATTTCGATTTAAAGCTTTCCTCAGACCCCCATTTCCAGAGAGACTTACAATGATCTCATTTTTTTACAACTGAGAAGTCTCGCTCAGAAGCCCAGCAGTAAAAGCTTTGTGTTACCAAGATTTGAACTCACAACCTTATTGTCAGAAGTCCAACATCTTAATCACTGAGCTTCCACTTCCTATTATGTGCAACATGGCACCTCTTCAAGTGATGAGAAACGAACGTGTGCCTGACAGGAGTTTCTTTTTTGCCCAGGTGCATCCTGTTACAGGGAACGTTACACAATTACTAGCTCTGAATGCCCACTCTGTGTCTGCGCCCTGTGAAGTCAGAATTTATTGTTG
>NC_139581.1:27583107-27835607 GCF_946808225.1 Silurus aristotelis
CAGAAAGTGAAATTCATTAAAATCGCTCACCTGACACTCGCTCATGGCCTCCTCCTCCTTCGTCTCGACTTTTTTATCTAAAGACTCTCCGCTGAGCAGGGACTCAAGGACGGGACCCTCAGGAACACCTCCTTCTTTCTTTAGTGCAGACTCGTAGTCTGATCCCACACACACAAACACACATATCAATAATACCACAATTACTTGCAAACTTTTTTCAGCTATGTGTCTATATTGCTGTATGTATATCCCTGTGGCCGATCGTCAAATTATGCTCTTCTACAAAACCATTGCAGCCCCTGAACCCGCAGCTGATACCACGCTCACTTTATCAACCGTCTGTCTCTTACCTATTTTAAACTCGATGGGTCCCAGGCGTGGATCATCCAGGATGTTTAACCGTTTTTTCTTACGCCAGCAGCGAGCAGGGTATGTGTAGAGCTGCCCCGGGGACACACCTGCAACCCAGACCCCCAACCCAAACAGTTACAGATGTGTTTCTTTGTTTGTTGATTCATTCAGTCATCTTGACTCATTGTTTTACTGGGCAAGGTGAGACTCTGTACATTATAGAATGTTAGCATATTAGACTAAACACACCAGAAAAGCCCATGATCATGGAGCCTGGGACAACATGAGACGACGATTATTAATAGACATAAAGTGCATGTTTTAGGAATCTGTTGTTTGGTGGATGAAGTGCACACACTATGTACTTGATTAAAAGTGCAGATACAGTAGGTAAATTAGGACTCCATTAAAAGTAAAAGTGTCCCTTTTTACTTTCACTTCAGTAAAAGTACAAAAGTATTTGCCACTTGAGTAAAAGTACTAAAAAAAAAAATACAAATTAAAAAAAAAAATATATATATATATACCGTATTTTCCGGACTATAAGCCGCTACTTTTTCCCCACACTTTCAACCCCACGGCTTAAACAACGAAGCGGCTTATTTATGGATTTTTCCTGGGTTTTTCCCAGTTGCACAAGCTTCAAGCCAAAAAACTGAACCCCATAACATTAGACCAATGAAATTGCCGAACGGGTTCAGGTGAACCAATGAAACTCTTTATATTAAATCAGATGCGCCCCAACTGAATCGGGCCGCACCACATCATAAATATGGATGAGGTTCCTCTGACGTTTGACCTGCCGCTCACTCGGACTGTCTACAGGAAATGCGAATCATTCGTCACGCTGAAAACAACAGGGCATGAAAAAACACACTTCACCTGTGTTCTGAGCTGCACGGCATCGGGAGAAAAGATTCACTGATGGTGATTTTTAAACGCACGACGATGCCAAAAGATAAACTCCCGAGAGAAATTGTTGTGAAAGGAAGGAGGAAGACAGTAAACAATGACTTTCTTGGTAGGCTACTGTTTAGATACAAGCCGTGTAACAGACACTGTCTTTCATTAAAGCCTGTGTAAAGTTCATTAGTTTCAATGTAGACACCTGCGGCTTATAGACAGGTGCGGCGTATTTATGTTCAAAATAAAAATCTTTGTCAAATTCAGTGGGTGCGGCTTATATTTGGGTGCATTTAATAGTCCGGAAATTATGGTATTTATGAGTCAAACACTGATTGATATCTAAAAAATGATTACGAGCCCAAAACCTTCTTTTCAACTACCTTAAAAAAGGCCATGGGTTTTTTGGCAAATTCGAGTCAGGAGTTTCTTCCATCATTTACTCTTCTCTAAATGTTCTGCTTGCTGTTGAACTCATGCTGAACTGCTAGTTTTGGTGAATAGATACCACAAAGCGCCAATCAAAATAAGTTTAAAACTTGCGCTCCACCCTGATTGGTGGATTGCTGTGTGTTTGACCAGTTAAGTTTTTATCCTCGTAAAAAACAAAAAAAAAACAAAGGAACGACTGTTCACCACTGGAATTATGAATCGGTTGTGTACACAGAGAAGCTAAACTTGTTGTTGGGGAGGAGCTGAACTTTCTGATTATAGCGTCTGAAAGGAAGATGCTGTCCAAAGTACATTACATCTTAGACAACTCCTCCCACCCACTACATACAACACTGGTCAGTCTGAGGAGAACTATGAGATGGTCTGATATAGATACAGAAGATATAGATATATTTCATGCCACATTTATTTCCTTTTTTCGGCTGCTCCTTTTAGGAGGCGCCACAGCGGATCATCCATCTCCATACCTCCCTGTCCTCTACATCTGCCTCTTTTAAACCAACTACCTGCATGTCTTCCTTCAACTCATCCTTAAACCGCCTCCTTGACCTTCCTCTTTTTCTCCTTTCTGGTGGCTTCATCCTCAGCATTCTCCTTCATGAATATCTGGTTTACATGGTTTGGAGAAAAAGATTTCTGATCTCAACCCTACTGAACACCTTTGGGAACGCTGACTGCACCCCAGGCCTCCTCACCTACATCAGTACCTGATTTTACTAACACACTTGTGGCGGATCAACACAAATGTCCACAAGCATACTTCAAAATCCAGTCTTCCCAGAAGAGTGGAGGGAATTCTAAGAGCAAATTAGGGCTACATGTGGAATGTGATGCTCAAAAAAAGCACATACCGTACTTATGACTTTGTGACCCAATACTTTTGGCAATAAAGTGTATATCTCAATAAGTATATTTCATTTACAATTATTGTTGCAACCTAACAATTTCCTTGTGGGATCAATAAAGTATTTAGATTCGGATCGGGTTTAAGTGCCAGTATCGCCAAGATGCCACTCTTGAGCCCTTATTGAGGTCCTTAACCATCTGTGCACTAGGGGCGCTGTGTCGTGGCTGACCCTGTGCTCGGACCCCAGCTTCCTAACATCATTGTTATGTGCAAAGAATCAAGTATAAAGCAACTATGCCTTTATCTAGTGTAGCCTAACCACCTATGTGCTTTTTTTTGGAAGGAAACCGAAGAACCCAGAGGAAACCCATTGCAGACACATTGAATTTTATACTTTAAAATTCATGTTGTATAAACGGACACAGACGTACTGGAATATTATGCCCGTTGTGCCAGTTAAGTTGTGTAACTTTCTAGGTTTAATAAGAAGCTTTTTAAAAAAAAATTATGTCAAACTACCAGCCAAGGATATCAATTAGTAGCTCGAGCGCCTCATAGTTAAAAAGAAGCGATCATATTTTGACAGTCTGAGAAGAGATTTTGTGAAGAATGACATTGTTTGATGGCAGACAGTGATGGAAGGCATACAGAACACACTGACGAATGAAAGCGCTCTTCCTGTAGTGATCGCTAATCCGTCTAAAAGTAGCAGCACCGATTAAGAAAATGAGTTCATTATTAAGTAAGAGTAAGTTCTCTGACTTGTTGAACAGTTGAGAACTGATTGAATTAGTGTTTTTTACCAAGTGCTTTTCATATGCCTACAGCTGACACGGCTAATCAAATCACGTGACATGGTTCATGCTAATGAGAAATGTAATTCATGTGTCTTTTGGGGACAAGCCTGACAAAATCTTAAATATGAAAAAAGCATTGGGACACCTGACTTCTTTCCCAAACTGTAAGATCAAAAATGGAGCTTGATGCCAAGCCAGCTCCGTGAAGATATGCTTCACATGACTTGGAGTAAAAGATTTAAGTGGACTCACCTCAACTATATCAGTACCCGACTATTCTAACATCCTTGTAACTGAAAGAGAACAAATCTCCAGAACACACTCCAAAAACTAGTGGAACATCTAGAAGACTGGAGGATATTATGGCATCGAATGGAGACCAAATGTGGATTGAGATGTTTCAAAGGGATTTTAATGGTCAGGGGTCCACAAACTTGTCCATCAAAAGTTTATACTCAAAAACTACTATTAAAATGAATCATTAACTGAATACTATAGTTACGTACGTATCAATATAATGGAAAACATTGACAGTTGTGGTAAAAATGGGAAAATGTCTGACCTATAATTTAATTAGATTTTCCACTTTACATTGGGAAAAATCTGTCAGTTTAATAGAATGTCAATATTCACTGTATACACCGCAAAAATAGCAGTATTTCATCAATTATCTTTGCCAAATTGCCGTTATTCCAAAGTTAATGTGGAAATATAATCTTCTTCTTCTTCTTCTTCTTCTTCTTTTGGCTGCTCCCATTAGGAGTCGCCACAGCGGATAATCCTTATGTGGAAATATAATATAATATAATAAAATATACTCTTCCTGGAAGGCATTACACTGGATTTTGGAGCTTCCAGAGAAGGAAAAATGTAATGTTAGAGTATAACAAATACATTTAATACAATTGTGTACTTCCAACTTCCTACTGTGGCAACAGTTTTGGGGAAAACTGTGTTCATAAACATTTAGCTAAAGAATGCACTTCAAATATTTGAATCTTTTAGTATATAATATACCGTAATTTCCGGACTATTGAGCGCACCCATATATAAGCCGCACCCACTGAATTTGACAAAGATTTTTATTTTGAACATAAATACGCCGCACCTGTCTATAAGCCGCACTGTCTACAGTGAAACTAATGTACTTTACACAGGCTTTAACGAAAGACAATGTCTGTTACACGGCTTGTATCTAAACAGTAGCCTACCAGGAAAGTCATTGTTTACTGTCTTCCTCCTTCCTTTCACAACAATTTCTCTCGGAAGTTTATCTTTTGGCATCATCGTGCGTTTAAAAATCACCATCGGTGAATCTTTTCTCCCGATGCCGTGCAGCTCAGAACACAGGTGAAGTGTGTTTTTTCATGCCCTTTTTTTTTTAGCGTGACGAATGATTTGCATTTCCTGTAGACAGTCCGAGTGAGCGGCAGGTCAAACGTCAGAGGAACATCATCCATATTTATGATGTGGTGCAGCCCGGTTCAGTCTACACTGAAACTAATGAACTTTACACAGGCTTTAACGAAAGACAGTGCCTGTTACATGGTGTAACGGGTGAATCATGTTGTGGATCCTTTAAGAGCAGAGCGGCATTTTGGGAATAGCCTGCCGCCGCATTTTTTCCCGGTATTACTGCATGTGTGCAAGACCGAGGAATATGTCCTTATTATTTTCTGATGCTCAGTTCTAAGTTTCTTTGACTAACCCATAATGCTGTTGCCAAGAAAAATAAAAAAAAGCACAAGTTTTGAAAACCTGTCTGTGCTTATATGATTTCTGTTGCAAAAAATTTTGGTTTTCCTCATAGTTTCTGTAAAAAAAAAAAAAAAGAAAAAACATTTTTAGCTCAATCCAAAACAAGGGTTATTCTCTGGTTCTATGTTTTCCACATATCTGTTTGGGTTTTTCTCTGGATTATCAGATTTCCTCACACCTTACCAAAATGTCCGAAGCTAAAAACCATTCCTATGTGTGAATTTGTATACATTTTGCTCAGTATGTTTTCTTGACTCAAGGAGTCCTACGGTGTTCCCAAGATAGACTCCGTGATCCACCAGCACACTAATGAAGTGCCTCCTGAAGCTGAATGAATCTATATAAAGAGGCTGGATCTTTGAAATTGCATTGATTTAGAGTAAATGAATCACCTGCCTCACTTGCATCTTTTCCTGTTACTCTAAAACGTGAAATATCAGCGAAAATTAAGAACTCGTGTAGGAGAACTTTGCCAAGGTTTCCAATACCCAGATATTGTTTAAGTTCATATCTGTTCAATGAACACCAGTGTTTAAATACTCACCCGGGCCTCGATGGTTTTTCTCCATCCATATGTAGCAGTTGCTCTGTGCCACGCCGGTCTGTGAGTCCAGGAAGGGCAGGCGCATGGATCGCTCGGCACACAGGCGAGCGTTGTAGCTTCGGCAATGTTCAATTGCCTCACGATAAAACTCCTCGCCCAGGCTATAAAGAGATGCAAAGTTGATTGCATACTGGCTTTGTGAAAGCTTTTTTGATCTAGGGCTATTTCTTTGTAGTAAATAAACGCCATCAAAATCTGACATCAAAATAATTGTTCATGTAGGAAAAAACACATTTCAATATTTAAAGCAAAAGTGTATCATGTATTAAAAACAATTTGTCAAAAATATAAAAACATACACATCCAAATAAAAAGCCTGTTTCATGTAAGTAAATTTTGAAGCATAATATGTAAATTTTTTAAATAAATATATAAACAATTAAACTGCTAATAAAATGTAGATCATGTAACTTTTTTTTTTTTTTTTAATATTCCAAGCTTCTGGGCTACTGCTTTTTCAGGCATAAAGGCAAGTTTGGCCCTAAAAGAAATCTGGCAGCATGAGAAACATGAACCTGGGTGTGTTCTGGATAATCTTTGGCTTCTGGGAAAATATTTCCTGAAACTATGCTAAATCAACCTTCAGGAACTCGAGCTGCATCACAACACTTTGGGAACGCTTCCTCGTTGACCGCGCTTTGAATGACTTGTGTTATTAGTCCAATGGAAAGGGTGACGTCATGACCAGGAAGCAATTAAAAGCACATGCGATGGAGAAATAAATAAAGTGTAAATGAAGAGTAAGCACTCCTTTCGGCTGTGTGTTCCTCCTTGTCACTGCTATATTACGGTTTAAAAGCCTGTGTGTCGCTTGCCTGGAAGCCGTGCACGCTTGGTCGGTTTTTGAGGGAGCTGACTGCGCACATTGCACTCGCATGTTTACGCGAACGCTCTGTCCAAGGTTTTTGGAAGGGGCCCCATCTCGGCACACCCTTTGTTCAGGTTCTAAAGCATTTCCCATCAGACCTAAGAGACACATTTGTGATCTTCTATGTCAACAACAGGGGGGCCGGCGGTCTCGCCTTCTATACAAGCTGGAACGCCAGATCCTCCTGTGGACCAGAGAGAAGCTGCTCTCCGTGTGGACAGCGCACATCCCAGGGCGGTTAAACATGGAAGCAGACACCCCGTTGAGGCCTGAGGTCCAGGGAATTGGGACCCCACCCACAAATGGTGGAGTAAATATAGCGAAGTGGATCTGTTGCGACTCAAAAGACACCGCTCCTGTCCCCTCTGGTCCTTTTTTCACCCAGTCTCTGAAAGGTTAGATGCCATGGTGCAGGCATGGCTGAGGCTACGCCTGTATGCCCTTCCTTTGTCGCTGCTCCCAGAAGTTCTAGAGAGAGTTCGCCGGGACAGAGTTCGTCTCCTCTCGGTGGCCCAGTAGTGGCCAGGCAGACTGTGGTTTGCAACCTGGTAGCCCTCCACGAGTGCCCTCCCTTAAGTTTCTTCACGGTATCTGTAGGCTGATGCCTCTGGTGTTTACCGCTGTTTGGAGGCCCTGTCTGCGCCTCCCTTCAAGCCTTTGCCTGAGATGCAATTGAGGTTCCTCAAAGTTAAGACTGTGTTTCTGCCGGTCATCTCTTCCCTTAAGAGATTAGGGGACCTTTAGGCCCTCTCCGTGTCCCCTACTCTCCTGGAGTTAACCCTGGCATGGCCAGTGCTTTTCTTTATCCCAATCCAGGGTATATTTCAAGGTGCCCTCAGTTGTCCCACGACCAGTCGTGCTCCAGGCATTCAACCCTCCTCCCCTTCAGGCCAGGAAAGCTTAAGTGGCTGTGTCTAGTGCACGCACAGAACAGCCACAAAACCACGCCATGGAGAAGCAATTCCTTCCTTTTCAGACGCAAGTGCCGCTCCGTTGCATGTGGTTTTTATAGCTTCCTGGTTGTGACGTTACCCGCCAGTGATGTTAGCCTTTCCATTGCACTGATTACACATGTTATTCAGAGTATGGACAACACAAAAGCATTCCCAAAGCGTTGTGACACAGCTTTTCATTTCCTTCAGGGTTACATACATAACCTAAATTTTTGACGACAGAAACATTTTACACAACATTATAGCTGTGTTGCACAATTTTAAATATAATGCAAGGAAACAAATATATATATTTTTTTTCTATCTAAACACAAACAGACAGAAATATAGCTTTCTGGCAACAAACAGTTGGAGTAAAAAATTCTATACAGATGAAAATAGAATCCCCATGTTTTGCATGGTGAAGGATTGGTGATATTGTGGTACTGTTTGGCATTATAGACCCACTGATTTAAATAACATTTAAATAACAGCTAATTATGGTTGAATTTTCTAGCAGGACAATGATCCAAAACATGCATTTAAATCGCAACAAAAATGGTTCAATGTTTTAAGGTTTTAGATTTAAACTTTTTAACCCCAACTAATAGATTTACAAAAACATTCAATACAAAGTCCCAGGTCCTCTTCTGTGATCTCTCCTCTTTTGCTCACTCAGGGGTTTTCAAAAGGGTTCAGACAGTAAATAAATTAATAGTTTTATCAATACTTTCAATACAAAGTCCTAGGTCCTCTTCTGTGAACTCCCCTCCTTGGCTCACCCACAGGTTTTCAATAGGATCTAAACTATATTGAAAACCTGTGGGTGAGCTAAAGAGGAGAGTTCACAGTGGAGGACCTAGAGTGGGACTTTGAACTGAATGTATTGATAAAACTATTAGTTTACTATAGTATGTCTAAACCCTACTGAAAACCCATGGGTGAGCTAAAGAACCCACTAAAATAGAGATACAAAAGGGGTTTCAAGACAAAAACCTCTACCACTACCATAATTGACAAAACCAAAATTGAGCTTTTTGGCAATAAATACCAGTGGTGGGTTTAGTAAGCAAACTAAGAGGCGACCATATGGAAAAGTACCTCATGCCCACTGTTAAATGTGGTGGTGGCGTTTTATGTTATGGGGCTGTTTTTTCTGGCAATGATTCTGAACATTTTGTTAGGATACATGTCATCATAGAGCCTAAGAAATATTAACAGTGAAACAAAACGAGGATTAGCAAAGCAAGGCAATGACATTAAATGAATTAGGGAACTATCAGTGACTAGAAAAAGAAAAAGCTTGACCCTGAGCGCTGTACAGATTAAATACAAGCATTGATTAAATATAAAAGTAAATCAGGCACAAACAGACATGAGATGTGAGTGTCATGTGAAGCAGTGGCCGATAGGAGTCAAAGCCCTGCACCCTATTTGGCAACCATGACACTCACTCTGTATTCTTTTGAGCATTTCATCAAGCATTATACATGACTCAATTCTGCTATAGTGGTAAAGTAAGGTCACAGAAACGTTTTTTCCCAGAATAAATATACGAAGGTTAGCTTTCATAGATTTTCGATTGTTAGATTAAGCTAATTATCCTTAAAGTTAATGTTTTGTATGTTTCCATTAATGTGCATGTCTAAAACGTGTTTACACAAAAAAATATATAAAATATAATGTTATTCATAAAAATCTTATACATTTAAATAAAATATTTTGTACCCCTGTGTGTGTGTGTGTGTGTACATTTATACATAAAAAGACCTAGTGATCGTTCTAATCTTATAATTTGCTGCATTGCTTCTTTATTACCTATGGATTACAATGTCGAGTTCGTATACACTATATGGACAACAGTACTGGGACATCCGTGCAGAAATCCACCATTATCAAAATAACGTTTACATGGGTTTAAAGTGAAAGATCTCAGTGGCCCTAAATTTTTTGGACCCGTCAGTTATTACATATTGTCCTAATATTTTAATATTTCTATTTTTCATAATGCCATAATTACATTTGTAAGCTTAATGTCATGCTTTTAACAATAGACACGCCCCAAAGCAGTTTTAAAAATGTGTATAAGTTACAAGAAATCCTTTATAAGTTTATCCCTAATGAGTGAGCCAGTGGTGACAGTGGCAACGGAAAACACCATGTAATGATATGAGAAAGAAACCTTGAGAGAAACCAGACACAAAAGAGAATCCAATCCTCATATGGGTGACACCGAATGTGCATTCATTATTTCCATCTTTATTAAGGTAATTAACTGTTCACTGATGGGCACTTGAATGCAAACTGTTCATTCAACCTGCAGGCCTACACCGTTGTCGAAGACTGTAGTATTATGTACAATCCAAATCCATTCTCATAGTTCTTTGAGTTGCTCTGTAATTCAATGGATCTTCAGCCTGAGCCATCTACTGCCTTCAAACTCCAGAAAAATGTTGATTCAGAATGATTCAGGCAGCTCCAGAAAAACAGGTACAGGATCACTGATACCTCATGGGATCACTGGTACCTCAGGATTTGAAATGTTGTTTATAAAATAGACCTTCAAAAAAGATGGCAACCCCAATAGGATCCAGAGGCATATAGAAATTGTGCCATCTCCAGTTGTGTCCCACCCCATGAAGATTTGGTCATTCAAAGAGAAGATGCGGACCCTGTAAAGATCCAGAGCAACCCAGCGCTAGTTGGATCCCACTTCATGAAGATTTCGGACTTTGAACTTTGAGAATAAACAAACTCTTAATCAATACTTAAAATAACATTCTACATACGCTGTTTCTCCATCATTTAACATTTAAAGGCTCTGGCATGAAGGAGTTGGTGTTAAATCTATACTGAGCTCAGATGTTGAGCTAATTTATGATTTGCTCAAGAGCTCCTGGTTACACAAGTCCAACTGACTGTATGACTGTAGAAAGAGCATTACACATCACACACTCCTTGGTTGGCCTTTCTTTATAATATTATCATGGTGAAAGCACTATAGAAATAAAATCTATTGAATAAAATAAATATTGAATTGTATATAATATGTGAAGGAATGTATAAATGGCCCAACATAGCAGAGAATACTTTTATAATAATATTTTTTGACTCATACCAGAGTAATACTTTTTGACTTTAACTTTTTTATTACTTTTGACCTTAATATATATTCTGCACTGGCTGGATGACCCCGAAATCATCTTTGAAATTTCTCTTAACGTTTAGACCTTGCCAGCTGTCATTTACTTCCCGAAATACAATATGCAATTTTTTTTTAATTCTCCTATATGTGAGTCAAAACTACTACAACTTCTGCCTGAGAGAAATTATTTTTCTTTCCACTCCTGGCTTTTTCTTTCTTAAAGTTTGCTTTACAAGTGCCTGATGCCCTCCACTAATATTGGCACCCATTTTAAAAATTAGCAAAATGACGTTGTGAAATTGTATTTATGCTTTAAAATTTGTGGGGGAAAAAAATCACAAAATTGCTTATGGATATCAAATAATCGCAAAAATAAAAAATATATCTTTGTATGCAAGGATTATTGCCACCCTTATGATTCCAAACAAGTATATTTTAAAGATATTCCCATTACAAGTTTACATTTTGTAATAAACCTGTCTGATTAGGAACTGGAAATTGTACAACCATGACTTTCTTAGGCAATAGTTATCTGACTAGAAGAAAAAAACTTTACCTTCTCCTCACTACATTTACTCATAATCATCTGTAAATCTGTATCGCTGTGAGGTGACGTGAGGTGACGTAGCATTTAAGGATACGATCTAAATCTCAAACTAATTCAAATTCCCCCATTACCCAATGATGAATTCCTGTATTGTGACACAAGCAAAGCGAATATACTAGCCAATACCATTCAACTAGTTTATATGGTCAGAATGAATAACATTCCAGCTAACACGTTAGGGAAAATGCTAATGTTTTTAGCTAGAATAATGTTGGCAAGTGTGTGACCTTTTTTCTCATGTGACTCTTTTTTGTGTTTTTTAATGCTTTTGTTCTTTTGTTCGCTCATCCTCTGCCTGCTGGTGGGCTTCTAATAATCGCCAGAAAAACCTGAAACTCATTACATGCCACCTCACCATTCGATGGATGCCACTTATCTCCCTTGAGCATCAAATCATTTTCACACAACACTTTATCAACAACTGAAAATAGCTGTATGATAAAATGACACTGTCACAGTTTATGAAAAAAAAAAAAAAAAAAAAAAAAAAAAAACAAGAACGTGGCATTCAACACCCAAAGCAAAGCAGTAATTGAGTTTTGAATAAATAACCTGTGACATCACTATAGCGAATTAGTGCTGCAGTGAAGAACTTCCTTCCTTTAAGCCCAATTCACAGGAGGCTAAATGACACCGAATGACAGCAGAACAAACCTGAATGACTCCTCGACTGACAAACATTAATGGGGTAATAGAGGGTCTGGGGTGGAGGAAACCGACACAAATATACACAAACATCTAAAATCTTCCACATCAACAGCCTAAAGATCCATGAATTTACTAACTCAAGAACTTTGAGGATGGATTTGTACTAGGGTTGCAAATTTTCCGGGAACTTTCCATGGGAACTTCATCTGGGGAACTTACAATTCTTACAACTTAGAACTTACAAGGAATTTATGGAAATTTACACAAATTTATGGAAAATAATTACAAATTTACAGAAATGTATATATTACTTATATACTGTGTCATATACAAACATAAAAATAAACATTTTGTTTGGTCATAAGCTGACATGCAAACTAACAGAGGATAAAATTTGTTTTAATTGTTAGTATAATTTCATTGCACAAAAGATTACACACAGCACAAGTTTTAAACATAAATGTTTTTAATATTTAGGTAATTTACGTAAATAACCCCCAAGATGGATATTTTTAACATTATATTGTGTACAGGATTTAAGAAACTGCATTCTGGTTGTTTCAAAAAAAATTATCCTTATTTATTTTCACTAAATTTAAGTTCCCTGTTATAGGCTAACCTGCAATTTTGTAAATTCCCAGTTTATTTCCATTATTCTCATTAACTTCCATGGCATGTTTCCAGTCTTGAAAATTTTAGGAATTTTGCAACCCTAATTTGGACTGTAATTAATATCAACAGTCTACCATAATTGGTCAGGACCAAAGGTTGCATTTAAGCGCCCATCACTGCACAGCTTAACGATGGAACTGTAATGAATGGACATTCAGTGCCACCCAGATAAGGATGGGTTCACTTATTAGTCTGGTTCCTCTCAAGATTTCTTCCTCGTGCCATCTCAGGACGTTTTTCCTTGCCACACTCGGCACTGACCTGCTCATTAGTGACAAACTTAAAAGTGCTATACAAGTTAAAATGAATTTGATTTCATTGAAATCTCACAGGGGGAAAATCAGCAGCATGGAAAAAGATTGGCACGCAATTTTCAAATAAACACATTCCCGAGTCTCAGGACTTTGGCTAACTAGTGTACTGTTGTAACAAACCTATACTCTAACATTCTGAAGAGTATAGGTTGCCTTCAGAGACTGGTTTCCTTTCCAATGTTGTCTCAGACACTTCTTTTCTGCCGCTAGTTCACTGAGGATCTAAATATACTTTATATAGACAAAAGTATTGGGAAGTTTTTCCCAACCATATGTGGGTTTTGTCCCAATCTGTTGGAGGTACAGTTGTTCAGGATGTATTTGGATCTGGTGGCTTGAAAATTTCCCTATTAAATCCAAACCTCTATGAAGATATGGATGACATGGGTTGAAGTGAATCTTGATTGACCTGCTGTAGTCCGCAACCCTATTGAAAACTTTTGGGATAAATTGGAACTGGAACCACCGGCCTCCTCACCTCACCTACATCAGTACCTGACTTTACTGACTAGCCATTAGCCACAGACTTTTTGTCAGGAATACCTACGATGTGCTATCTGATAATTGCTACTGTATGTTTGCTAATGTGCCAAACTCAAGATTATTAGCATTCCATATGTTGATACGTTATGCTAGCAACCCTAAGTCGATTAAATTCCCAACCAAACCTGACATTACACCAGGGTTTTTACGTGCACAGTAGACAAACTAATAAATCGATGATTTGTCCACACCTGTGGAAGTACCTATCATGCACGTAGCAAAGTGAACCTTACTTTGCAACCTCGACTGCGTAGCAGTGTCATGAGCTAGGATGTGCGCGTGCAAGTGTAATAAGCGTACCTGTTCTTTATGACTGCTCCACTCGGCTGCCTGCGAAGAAAATCAGAGAGAAAACATGATGAGAAAATGAGAAGGGAAAAAAAATCCTTTGTGCTGCGATTCAAGAAGTCAAAACGTTCAGCACGAACGTATACAACTCCCTAATTATGGTGCGTTGAAAAACGTTAGTCGCAGCGTTCGAATGAATTCTATAAGAAAATGCCTGACGACTTTAATGTCACATTTTTGCTAATGGATTTGTCCTTGTACACAAAAGAGTGAGAACGCAGGTAATAAAGGGAACGGGGAGCAAAATCGAACTGAAGCCCTGAACAAATTAGCCAGAGTTTTTAGCTTTTTTTTAAGACACACAGAGAAAAGATAATGTGTCCTGTATGTCCTAATTGTCTAATATATAGTATTTGTATACTCAGAGTGTAGATCCTAAAACAGGGACTTAGAGTGTGTTAATGCCTGCGTGTGCTGTTTTTTTTAAAAACAGTTGACCAGTGGTATTAAACCTTGTGATTTAGTTTTTATTTCACTGCTGTAGCAATACAGGGGGAAAAAACCCATAACAAGTTTAAACTACTATCTGGGGTCCAGTTTGCTAAAAGCAATATAGAGTTAACTGCTAGAGAGAGTATTTAAAATGATGGCTCAACGTTTTTTTGGTGGTCCCCCCCCTACACAGTTTAAAAGCATGCCAATATGCGAGGACTGAGTGATATTGGCGAAAATAATCATCGCAACTATTTAGTTCTGTAATGAAATCAGGATTTCTAATCACAACTATTTAGACTTGGGAAATTGCTTTAGCAAATTTGCTTCCAGATCAGTGGGAAAAAAAATCAGGCCGTTTTTTTTCTGTCTGCTTTGGTGCTTGAGAAAAGCTTGTCAATGTCCAAGCAGACCACCACTGTGGTGTTAAATTCTCGAATCTGATTGGTCAGAAGGTGTTGATTTTTGTTTTCTTGAACAGAACATCAGACACTAGTTGTACACCGTATACAGTATATTGTAAGGCTGTTAAAATAATCTGCATTTTTTTTTTTTACCAAACAGGTTGCATTTTAGTGTTTATCTCTGCAAACATTCACAACGATGAAATGTAATGGATGGACATTTAGTGGTGCTCTGAGGATGGGATTTTTTGGGGGGGGTTTTGTCTGTTTCCTCTCTAGGCTTCTTCCTCATTCCATCAAACTTATAACATCATGAAGAGTTTATTCCCTAACACTATACCAGAAATTTCCGCGTTCATTGTTTTTTGTTTTGTTTTTAAAATGTACAATATTCAAATAAAATACACCCCATTTTTAGTATCTTGCCATCTTACATTTTGACTTTGAGGTATCTGGGTTTGTGGGACTCTTGAATAACAGTGATATAAGATCACCATCAGAACACCATCCAATAGGGGCTTCATCCAAAATTCTGGCTTCACTGCAAAAAGTTTATATGGATCACTATGTGCTTATCAAAAACAACAAGAGAGTTACAAGAAATAAGAGTCCGACAAATGTCCTCTTTCGAATGCATGTCGTTACATTGCAGGACAACCTCCACACTGCACAACATCTCTCAGATCTTTGAATATGCTGCTCTTGTATCATGTTATTTATCAACTGCCTCAAGTGGCCCCACAGTGGATATTTATTCCTAATAAAAATTGTTTTGGGAGAGGAATGTTGTCCCATTCGTGTCTGATATACTGTAGGATTCTAGCTTCTCAACAGTCCTGGGTGTTCTTTGTTGTATTTTTCACTTCATGATGCAGGCAGGTTAGTTCATCACTCAGACTTTTCTACTACGAAGCCATGCAGTTTTATATTTTTATAAAACCCATATTTTATTTATTGTAGAACATTTCCTAGTTTAAAGATTTGAAATGTTCTACTGTAAATAAAATATGGGTTATAAGATAAGAACAATTATGCTCAGAAACAATTGCATTTTATGTTCTATTTTTTCAATATTAAGTTAATAAAGGAATGATGGCATCATAATTCACATTTTGTTTTTTACTTGCGAATAAAAAAACAAAACAAATGAATGAACCATCACTGGAGAGTGAAAGTGTGCAAGTTCCTATTATTGCATAGTTTATAGCAGCTATAAGAAGATTCACTCACCAACCGCTCTTCTTTCTCTAGTTGAGTAAAAAGGGAAAATCCTTCACCAAAAAAATTGGTGACGTATATAACAATTACACATTATAACAAATGTATTAATATGTTGTATAACTGCCGTCGTTCACTCTCAAATTATAGTGGAAGAGGAATAACACGCCTCAGGATGTTCTGTAGAACGTTAGATAGTACTCTAGATGGTAGCTGTAACTCGGTAACATGGATTATTTTCCATGTAACAGTACTCCCACTAGTGTTTTTCATACCTGGATCAAGGAACCCAAAAATGGATGTTGTTGTAATAATATAAAAATGATAATTTTTGGTTTCCACCTTTTAATATACTGCATATTTTGTGTGAGAGCATGAAAGGGTATGTGAGTTTCGCATTCTGGCACATTCTAACTTTTACACGATCAAATATCTAAATATGGCTTCATGGATATTACAGTATATTTGATGGGTTTATATTTATTCATAAGGCAGACGCTTTTATCTAAAGTGACATGTAAGTGAGGCAGAAAACTGTTTATGCAGAGAGCTGTGAAACGAGACGACACTGATATGAGTGGCGCAAGACTGAGTGTCCACCAACTGACAGGAGGCAATTAGACTCACACACACAGACACCCCAATGCCCAAGAGCTGGACTAATACCAGTTCTCAGAAGTGTTACAGTATGAGACACACTCCAGTAACCAAAGTATTCGGTAAATATGGTCAATTTTTTAAACATTTTATACCCCCTGAGTTGATACTCAATAGACATTCTTGCTTCCACTCGGATCTCGGGATGGCAGATATCTTATTGTGGATGGCAGCTCATCAACTGAACCTTAATCCTGGCAAATTGAACTGCTGTTTATCTCACATGATTTATCCCCATGTCAAGATCTTGTGATCTCTATGAGCAACCTTCGGTCAGTGCGCACAACCTCGTCCTCTAAGGACTGGACTACTGTAACTGTAATGTCGCTTCTGAAAGACATTTGAACTCTGATACAGAATGTAGCCTCATAATTTGATTTTAACATTCCTAGGTTCCCCCACACAACCTCCTGCTACAAATCCCAAAACAGGCCAGCATTTCTCAACCTTATCTTACCCGGCAATGCACTACGCTCCATCCATCCTCTACCACTGCACCACTGCTCCCAACATGTCTCATGGTACTAGGAAGACATGCTTAAAGACTTTCCTCTGTTCTAGCACTTAGGTGGTGGAATGAACTTCCATGTCCATATAGGTGGTGGAATGAACTTCCATTTCCATCTATCCGAGTCTTTAGCAGTCTTTAAATGACGTCGAATGGCATAACTCTTCAAGCTGTACCTAAATTAGCATTTCTTTCATTTACAAAACTTACTTTCTAACAACTTTTTTCCCCAACAGAGTCTCAGACTGATTGTAGTCTTAGTCTGTGTCATAATAAACCAGCATTAAAATGGATTTATTGATTGAGATGTCAAAGCACTTTTGTGAGTCGCTGTGGATGAGAAGGTGTCTGCCAAATGCCATAATGTACAACCCCAGTTCAAAAAGGGTTGTGACTGTCTAAAATGTAAATAAAAACAGAATGATTTGATTGAAAAAATCATCCCCCTTTTTTTTTTTTTTTACAAAAAAAAGGAAAACATATCAAATGAGGAAATATTCCATTTTAAGGGAATTTTGAATTTGATGGCCACAACACTTCTTAATAATATTGGGACAGGGCCATGTTTCCCCAATGACTAGCATCTTTTCTTTTAACAACAGTCTGTATACGCCTTGGAACTGAGGAGGCCAGTTGTAGTAGTGTTTTCAGAGAGGAATGTTGTCCGATTTGTGTCTGATACAGGATTCTATCTACTCTAAAGTTCTGGGTCTTCTTTGTTGCATTTTTCATTTTATGATGCTTCAAATCTTTTTAAATGAAAAATACATTTGATAAGTTCTACTGTAAATCAAATATAGATTTATAAAATTTGCAAGGCACTGCATTCTGTTTTTATTTAAATTTTACACAGCATGCTACCTTTTTTGGAAATGGGTTGAAAATGTAGAACAATAAGAATCACCAGAGATCTTTGCCAGCTGACAAAATAAAAAATTTTAATTTTTGATATGTAAATGATGCTTTGTATAAGGAAATTTAAATATCTGTGAATTTGCATACTTAATATTAAAAACTAAAGTTTAGTATTTAATTTGGATTTAATTTGATTTAATTTTACACTGAATTTTTTTTTTAAGAACAGTAAATTTGGAATATAATTTCCTTGTTTCTTTCTTTAAATCAAGAAAGTGCTTTATTGAAATGCCATCTGGAAACTGATAAACCATATGGACCAAAGAATTGGGACATAATTGGATTTTATCCAGTCATGTGTCTACTTCTTCAAACTGTTACCATAAATTTGGAGGCACACAATTGTATAGGATGTCTATGGAATCGGGAGGCCCGAAACGCCAGCTTCATGAAGGTATGTTTTCCATGGGTTGGAGTGGAAGATCTCCTGCTATAAAGCTCTGATCTTGACCCTATTAGAGAACGCTGACTGCAGCCTCCTTACCTTCCATCACTATCTGACTTTACTATCCAGTGGAACATCTTCCCAGAAAAGTGGAGAATATTATAATAGCAAATGGAAGTAAATATAAAATGGTATTTTTTTTTTAAAGTATATACCAATCTTATGGTCAGATGTCAACAAGCATTCGTCCATACATTGTACTTTTGGTTCTGAATATGGAAATGCAGATTTAAATAAAATAGTTTTACAAATATGATGGTATATAAAGGAAAATGTCAATATGTGCCCAGGATAACATAATGTATACATTGTAACGGATTGTAAGATTCACCGAAAGTTAACGCTGTGATCGATATTTTTTACATAGTTGCATCTGTAAAAAAAAAAAATTTGATTTAAAAATTCGATTTCTCGTCGCTACACCGTTTCTCGAGTGCGTTCGCTCAGCACCGCTGCTGCTACGTGAATATGACGTATCGCGACACTACGAAGACCGAGGCATGTTTCAAGAGTCACATAGAATACAGGTAGTATTGATCTTCCATGTATTGCATCATTGACTATGCATCGAGATGCTAATCGCATTGGCCTCAGTTTTATTCAGATGCAGAATCAGAATTAGGTTTATTGGCCAAGGAATTTGGTTCCAGCTTTTGCTGACTCGCAAAAACACAGACATAAATAATATACATTGAACTGTAGACAGACAATACAAGACAATACAGACTATACGAGACAATACAGACTATACAAGACAATACAGAATAAATAAATCACAATATACAGAGTATATGACAGAGCAGTAATGTAAATAAAGTGTAAGAGTGCATAGGAAAAAAGCTTTTCAGTGATGACGGTTTCCATGAACAGTGCTGCCTTTCAGATCATTTGATGCACCCTAGATTTCAATGATTCTGTTGAATTTGGGGTTTTTATGTTACTTTATTTCATGTTCTAAATGCGATTTATTTCCGAAACGGTCATTTCTAGTGTCTCGCCTTCAGAAAACATAAAACAACAGCAGTTTCACCGAAGGACATCTACGGCACATGAACGAAAATGAAAAGTCTGCGAAACATCAAAAGCGTTCGAAACCGGTCGTCGCTGCTGATCGATGTGTAAATGAAGTGTTTTGATTATGGATAGCAAGCTTCCGGTCTTATCTTTCAGCCCTTATCGCACACGAAACACAAAAGCCTTTTTCGCGACTATGTGATGTGCAAGTTGAAAGCACACATCCACATGCCAAAACCCCCCCCAAAAAATGGAGTGCTAAAGCTCCTCCCTAAGCCGCTCGCTCTTCTCCCCCATCCCAATCTGAATCGAAACCCCATCGCTCCTGCCCTCCTCCATTCCAGCACTCAGAGCGCAATCGGCACAAGTCGGCTCTCAATAATACTTTGACAGCTGTAGAAAATGGCCGCTCTCGGTTTGGATGCTTCTCCGCACAATCTCATTACATTACACCATACCCGTGCGCCCTTGAAAGCTCTTTTCCAGGGGATGATGGAGAACAGCCTAATGGAAAAGCCAGGGTAAAATAGGCCAGGGTAGCTCGAAACAGAAGCAGGACATATCTACAGAATACGTATTCATACGTCTGAGGTAATTTACCTCACGAATTCGGTTCCCTCACCCTATAAAGCGCAATGATAGCAGATATGATTCCTTAAATCGGATCACTCTGAACATTTTAAGGCTGCTGGGAAAGCGAGGCGGGGCTGATTTGCTGAATGGAAAAAAAAAAAAAAAACACACACACCTTTAAATGCATTATTGGAAAAATCTTCAGCAATCTTTGGCGTAACCTTTAACCCAATCTCATAATCTTACATTCAGGGTATATGTATGAAGTGATCTGCATATGAATTGCTGTAAATGATCCGGTTGGGAAAACGCTAGTGTGTTAAATATACAGACTCGGTTCTAAAATTAGCGGCAGTGTATTTAAAGGCGAGGTTATGGAAAGGCGATTCATTTTTCGATGTATATTCCCCTTACACCCTGGATAGACTTCTTCTGGATCATGATACCATCAGCACTTGATTACAGCATTAGTAATAGGCAATTTATATGCTAGCTTTTTTTTTTTTAGGTGTGAGAAGAAAACTTGGAATCTGGAGGAAAAAGACAGCAAGGCTACTATACACTATTAAAGTTTAAATCCTAGACCTTCAACAGTACAACATACAATTAACTATATTATTATTATTATTCAGCCTGATCGTCATCTCACATATGAATGCGAACTTCCGATCAATGTACACAAATATTACTAAGCCCCACATGTCAGGACAAAACAAGAATAAACAAAGGGAGGTTCTGAAAAATTCAACACAAAGCAAAATGAGGGGTGGTGTTTGGCTAAAATCAGAAGTTGGTGGTCAAATATTTAGGAGCATCAAAACTAAGGTCTTACAAGGCCTGGACCGTCTACACACCACACACACATACACACTGAGAGACACACAGAGAAAGAAAGATGCCCACACTACTAGTCTCATCAACTTAAATACATCTCTGCTATTGAAGAGGACAGGTGAAAGTGCAGCAGAAGATGAACAATGATACAAGACTCTAATAAACTGTCTAACGCCAAACACCTCACTCGCAATTAGTCTCAATTAACATGTTTTTTGTGTGGTTTTTTTTTCTCTTCCTAATAGAATTCGAGGGCTCCCTCTAGAGGTGATGAATCACCGGAAGAGACAATTCTTCACTCTGATGAACAGCGCTGATCGCAAAAGGACAATAAAAAAATACAAATAAATAAATAAAAACAGCTATGAGATATATATCAGTAAACAATAAGACCGGGATATAATTATTCATAAAAATGGCCATAATGTGATCGAAATATCTGCTTAAATGGAGTTATGGTGAGACATACTGTACAGGCAGAACAAAAAAGAGATCATACAAAACTGAAAATGACTTTTACAGATGATAATAATAATAATTAAATAATAATAATAATAATAATAATGATAATAATAATAATAATAATAATAATAATAATAATACACTTCCAGGACTTCCCGTGTTCATCACGTTTCTGCTGCAATGGTATTTTCAGTGCTCATGTTGTTATATTCATTTCTTTTAATTTGTCATTCATATATTTATCACCAGTAACCTATTAGGGGATTTGGAGCATATTCAGGCAACCCTGTGTATGTGGTGCGTCAATCACATTAGTTTCTGGGGGGAATTTAGTGTCATTCCACCCACCGCCATGTTTTCGGAAGAACAATACGTGAGAAATATACAGTACTAAACAGTAATACAAACAAATACAGTACAGACCAAAAGTTTGGACACACCTTCTCATTCAAAGAGTTTTCTTTATTTTCATGACTATGAAAATTGTAGAGTCACACTGAAGGCATCAAGGGCTATTTGACCAAGAAGGAGAGTGATGGGGTGCTGCACCAGATGACCTGGCCTCCACAGTCACCGGACCTGAACCCAATCGAGAGGGTTTAGGGGTGAGCTGGACCGCAGAGTGAAGGCAAAAGGGCCAACAAGTGCCAAGCATCTCTCGGGGAACTCCTTCAAGACTGTTGGAAGACCATTTCAGGTGACTACCTCTTGAAGCTTATCAAGAGAATGCCAAGAGTGTGCAAAGCAGTAATCAAAGCAAATGGTGGCTACTTTGAAGAACCTAGAATATGACATTTTTCAGTTGTTTCACACTTTTTTGTTATGTATATAATTCCATATATAATTCCACATGTGTTAATTCATAGTTTTGATGCCTTCAGAGTGAATTTACAATTTTCATAGTCATGAAAATAAAGAAAACTCTTTGAATGAGAAGGTGTGTCCAAACTTTTGGTCTGTACTGTATATGCTGACTCTAGTAGCATAACGGTGCACATATTTATACCGAACCTTTATACCGAAAAGAATGCAATTCTTTTTACATGTAGAACATAGTTCCGGCGGACTGCAAGTTTGTTTAGTCTCCGCCTCGCACTTTGAGCGCAGTGTCACTGTTTTGTTATTATTAGGACCGTCAAATGCTCTTTTTCATGCAGTGCCTATTTCTGTTTGACCCTTTTTATTTAAAACATAAATAAAAAAATAAATATAAAACCAATACGGAAATCTAATATATGGCCAAATATGAACATACATACATACATACATACATACATACATACATACATACATACATATACATACATATATATATATACATATATACATACATATACATACATACATACATACATACATACATACATACATACATATATATATGTACATTATATATGTAAACATTTATGAACATATTTGTAGTTCTATTGGTTGCTTGAGACAAATATTTACATTTACATTTGCATTTGCGCCATTTGGCAGATGTCCAGAGCGACGCACAAAAGAGCTTTGAGTCTCTAGCAATGAATAAATCTACACTGGTACGATAGATTACAAACAATGTAAATCATCAATTCATGATATATTAAAGTACAACATAATATATGAGATACCTGATTTTGTGTTATGGAATTTGTTACTATGTGAAACTTGTAGATTTTCATGTAGAATTTACGCATTATGACTATTCAACACTGATACACTCCATGTGTTGTGCTTATCTGCATCTCTGCTGTTGGATGTGGATCCGCCAAATGCATACATGTAAATGCACTGGAATGAAATTCAGGCTTTTCTTTGAATAGAATTCCAATCGAATCGAATTGAAATCGAATCCAAATACGATATATTTAAAATGCTATAAAATAACTATTATTGTTTCAAAACAATGTGATAGGTCCAACCTGATCAAATTACTTTCATTATTACCTGATTTGATGCAGTATATATATAAATATATATATAAAATACTGACTCAGCAAGATTTGGATGAAAAAAATGTGGAGATTTTATAAGATATTTTCTATATTTATAAATGATTTTTAAAAATCAACTATTTTCATATTTCGATCAATCTTGATTTAATAAATATCTTAATTTTGACGTGACTGCAGTTATTGGTAGATTAACTATTTCCCGCCTTCTATAAAAACTATATATAAATATATATATATATATATATATATATATATATATATCGAATTGAATATATATATATATATATATATATATATATATATATATATATATATATATATATATATATATATATATATATATTCTTTTTTATTTTTTATTTTTTTTATTTTAGAGACCTCATCATTCCACATTTCTGCGTCTCTACTTTATTTTTACTCCAGTTTGAGACTTTCATTTAACTACTGTGTAATTTCTTTGTTAAAAGGGTTGATGTCTCCTGTTTTCTCTCTATTTTTCTTCATTATTTTAGATATGTGAGTTTTGGTAGTGACATTATTCCTACATTTTGGACTCCAGTTTGGGACACAATCACTCAAATCTACTGTTTCAAGTTCCAGATCAGGAGAAAATTTTCTTTCAAAATGTGAAAATAATGTTTAATGTTGCAATGTTACAGTTTACATTGCAATGTTAATAAGAAACGAAAAACAATTTCATGTTTTGCATTTCTTCCCACTGACTGTAACCAAAATTGACCCGAACCATAACTTGAAATTGGAAAGACTGGTGCTTACTCATCTCTGACCTCTGGGGAGTCTATCAATGGATCCACTTCAGTTTGCCTACCAACCTGGCATTGGACTGGAAGACGCTATCATCTTCCTCCTAAATCAGGCTGGAAAAGGCTGGGACCACAGTAAGAGTCATGTTTTTTGACTGCTCTAGTGCTTTTAACAGCATCCAACCTACGCTCCTGAGGGATAAGATGGTGTACATGGGAGTGGACCATCATCTGTCTAACTGGATATTTGACTACCTCACAGATCGACCACAACATGTGTGTCTGGCATGGTTGTCTGCAACACTGGAGCCCCTCAGGGAACAGTTCTAGCCCCGTTCTTCTTCACTGTCTACACTGTAGACTTCATGTTCAGCTCAGCAACCTGTCACCTGCAGAAGTTCTCTGATGACCCTGCCATTGTCGGTCTGATCACAGATAATGATGACAGGGAGTACAGAGGGCTGATCCAGAACTTTGTGTGACTGGTGCCAACAAAGCTGCCTCCAGATAAACGCTGGGAAAACCAAATAATCTATTACTAATGAACATTCAGGGGAAGGACATTGTGAGAGTGGACTCTTACAAATACCTGGGTGTTCATCTGAACAGCAAACTGGACTGGACAGATAATACTGAGGCAATTTTTAAGAAAGGACAGAGCAGATTCTTTCTGCTGAGGAGACTAAGGTCTTTTGGAGTGCAGGGAAAGCTACTGAAGACCTTTTTTGACTCTGTGGTGGCCTCAGCCATATTCTATTGTGGTGCAGCAGCATCTCTACTGCAGACAGGAAGAGGCTAGACAAGTTGATCGGGAAGGCCAGCTCAGTCCTGGGGATTCCCCTGGACACTGTACAGGAGGTGGGAGAAAGAAGGATGGTAGCTTAACTATCATCATTGCTGGAGAACGACTTTCACCCCCTGTATGGTAGAGTTTCATCGTTGAGCAGCTCCTTCCGTGACACACTGTTACATCCTAAGTGTCTGAAGGAGAGATGCAGTCTTTTCTCCCTGCTGCTATTTGACTTTACAATCAGAGCTGCTCCCAGTGAACCAGTCACCAAAATACACACTGTTATTGTGTTTACCTGTGCAATAACATTTTTTATGCAATAAATGTGCAATAATAATTTAAAACATATGTTTGATAGTGTTTTCTATTCGTGGTCTTTTTTTCTTCTTTTGTATTTATACATTGTGTTGTATATACTGTATTATGTTTCTACTTTTTGTTATATATATTTGCACATTTCTTTTTCTTTGCTGCTGTAACACAGAATTTTCCCCACTGTGGGACGAATAAAGATATATCTTATCTTAAAAACTGAGGTACGGACCGAACCATGAATTTTGTGTACCGTTACACCCCTAGCTAATACTGATTTACTTTATATGTTTTAAACACAAACACTTCATGTATTTCACCTGCTTTGGGAAATCTCCTGATTATTTTCTGCTACGTTTTTCTGCACTATAGTTCACATTGCCTTGGGTGGGTCGGTGGGGTGTCGGTGGTGGTGGTGGTGATGGGGGGGGGTGGTTGGAAGAATGGCATACAGGACTACTCTTCCATTGTCAGTTTGATTTGTTACCTACATAACCATGCAGTAAAATGGTTTAAACATAAAATGGCGTAAAAAATAAAAAGGAATACAACTGTACAGAAGTAGAATTTGCAATAAGAGTAGAAACATTATTATAAAACTAGAAATCTACTGATGTAGATATGCACCTGTGTGATTTCATGTATGTAGAATAGCATGCTTTCATATAGCGCTTTTCCCTAATGCGACGTTGCACGAGAAGCAGTTTGCGAGGAAGAACAATGATGTGCTGGGTCATTTCGAGCCAGTAGAAGGATATTAACACTGTAGCTGCACTTCACTGTCCTTGTAAACTCCTTATTTTCCAGATTTTCACTTGAAGAGTGCAAAAAAACTTCATACAGTCTGTGGCACTCACCACTCAATATGCATTTAAATATTTAATGTTTCGTTCTATAAAGAGGTTCGGCATTCGAGTACGAATTTTACCGCTCGACTG
Organism: Silurus aristotelis; assembly: GCF_946808225.1. NCBI lineage: Eukaryota > Metazoa > Chordata > Actinopteri > Siluriformes > Siluridae > Silurus > Silurus aristotelis. Next base: position 27,609,101 of record NC_139581.1, read on the forward strand.
TAAAACCTGAACGGATTAAAACCGCCCGTTCACTAAAATCCGCAGCCGGCGATGGCAACCCCGAGTGAGTGTGTTCAGTCTAGCTGCGGTTTTAGTAAATGCTGATGGCCTCCTGAGCTTTTCTATAACACTGCTAGCAGTCAGAAGGGCACACTGCACCCCCATCCCCCATCTATAACTGGAGACTGCCCTTTGCAATTCTCATACACTCCCTCTATTCTTCGCCCATCACCTCTACCCCTCCCTCTCATTGGATCCCCAGCCAAATCAGCTCATTTCATTTCTTTTCCATTTCTCTCTCTTTTTTTTTCTTTCAATGCAGTGAGCGCACCTCTATGGATTTCATATTAATATAATACTGTCTATAGTGCTGTGTATAGTATTTCGGAAGCCTTTTTGTCCCCACTAAGATATTAAAGCATGCACACACACACACACACACACACACACACACACACACACACACACACACACACACACACACACACACACACACAGTGCATAGAGCTTCCATCCTTCAATTCTTCTATCCAAGTCTTCTTCAGTCGCTATCATATCATCAGTGTAGACTATATTAAAAAAGCAAACGTGTACACAACACAACATAACACAATGTACACTCGTGCACTTGCGTACAGGAATTGCGGAATTTGTATTCCTGAAAAAAGGTTTTTCGCCTCCGGCTTTCTCATTAAGAACATCGATCTGCGGCACGATTTCCTTAAAGCCGCTTCGTGACGACGTCGTTTGTTAATTGCGCTATAAAATTTTCATTAAAAAAAATAATAATAATGGCGGCCGGTTGTTTTTAGACGGCGATCAGAATGCCTGCACGTTTTAAAGCCGATATGCAAAAAAAACCATCAAAACAAAAACACGTGCGTATACCGTGATAGTACCGTATTAATGGACCCGAAACTGTTCAGTTATCACCTTTTATTTGTTTTCTTTTCATAAAGAATTGTGTTTATGTCGAATCTTTGGGAGAAATAAATGTAAAAAAATATTGCTGCATTAATCATGTATAGACTCTGGAACACTATAACCGTTGATTATACATCAGGGTGCTAAAACTTTGAGATTTTGTTCTCTACGCTACAGCAGGCTGAACGTGCAAAAACGTGAATATGCGTGAATATCGACTTGAGAAAGAAAAGGGGGTGGAAGATTATTGAACATCAAATGCTCATTGTTGATTGGCTACGGCACGTCAGACTGACAGGCAACAGAACAGACAACACAGGACTGAATTACACATTATTGCCAAAAGTTTGTGGACACTCCACTCTTCTGGGAAGATGTTCCACACACACTGATTTTGGAGTGAGTTTGTAGAGGTTTGTGCTCATTCAGCCACATGGGGGTGTGTGAAGTCAGATCAAGCCAAGTCAAGTCAAGTCAAGTTTATTTCTTTAGCGCTTTTAAAAACAGACATTGTCTGAAAGCAGCTTTACAGAATTTAAGAGTTAAGGTAAATGGTGTGTATTTATCCCTGATGAGCAGCCGTGGCGACTGTGGAAAGGAAAAACTCTCTTAGATGTTATGAGGAAGGAACCTTGAGAGGAACCAGACTCAAAAGGGAACCCATCCTCATTTGGGTGACATCAAGAGTGTGATCATAAATCTTTCAACAATACAGAACACTGGAGAGTGAGAACTAACATGAGCACTGGAGTATGTGATTATGAGTGATGTTCTTTCTACAGTCTTATGTCATTATGGTTAAACTAGGAGCTACTGAGCAACTCATAAAATAGCTCAACATTTGCGATCATCACAGATCCAATACAAGCTTCTCCATGCCAGAGCCTTTAAACACTCAAGTAGGTCCAATCTCAAAACTCCACACATGAAGTGGGATCCAATTGGTACTGGTACAACTCTGGATGGTACGGATGTTTGCGGGGTCGGCATTTACTTCTTTAAAGGTCCACAATCTTCATGATGGTGGGACGTGACAAATAGATACTGGTCTGATACTTTCAGATACTGGAGGTTGAAGAGGCATGGGGTGCAGTCAGCGTGAAAAAGAAGCATCCCAAAGGTGTTCAATAGGGTTGAGTTCAGAGCTCTATAGCAGGCCATTCAAGATCTTCCACGCCAACCAAAGGAAAGCGTATTTTCCTGTGGCTTTTTTGCGCACACTTCGAGTCATGGTGGAACAGGTTTGTGTTTTCTTATTGGAATAAAGGACAAGTTTCATCCAAAGACGTCATGTACAACTGTAAACCTCCAACTTTGTGGTAACAGTTTGGGGAAGAACCACATTTGGAAATGTCAGGCGTCTCAATATGCTAATGTCCATATACTTTGACACTTGCAACACATCAGTGATTTTGGAAAAAATCATGCGGTATACGAAGCCAGTTTAACAAATACGGTGGTAGAAAACAGTCGGTCTGCCTAAATGTGCTAAAACCTCACTAGCTAAGTGTGATTTTGAGTTTGTGATTAGACACCAGCTGTCAGAACATCCTGCGTTTCAAATCAAAATCAATCGAGAACAATTACAAACCCTGTTCACATATTTCACTTATTAATTTAATTGTATTTTCTTTTTATTATTACCAATTGGATTCTATACGCTGGTTTTACATATTTTTTAAATAAACAATATCTCACAAAAGTAAGTACACCCCTCACATTTCTGCTCCCATTTTAGTATATCTTCTTAAGGGACAATACTAGGTATTAGAAGAGTAATAAACATACAGCAACAAAAGTGAGTATACCCTAAGTGAATACAGCTGTTTGTCAATGTTACCATGCAAAGCCACAAGTCCTATTCGTCATGTTTATGTTTTTGTCTGCTTGACAGGACCATATAAATTTGTGTATCTTGTTTTAGAGCAGTTAAAATTTGCTGCTTTGAGAACAATTCTCTCATACTGACCACTGGATGTTCAACATGGACCTCATGGTAAAGACTCACTAAGGATTTGAGAATCTCCACAAAGATGGCCGAGGCTGTAAGAAGATCGGTTACACTGTGAAACTGAGTTACACTACAGTGGCTGGGGTCATACAGAGGTTTTCCAAGCTGGGTTCCACTCAGAACAGACCTCGCAAGGGTCCATCAAAGAAGTTGATCCTTGTGCTGTGTGTCAGGTGCAGAAGATGGTTTAAAAAAACTAACGCATGAGTGCTGCCAGCATTGCTTTAGAGGCTGCAGAATTGGAAGATCTGCTTGTTAGTGCTCACACCATACGCCACACACTGCAACAAATCGGTTTGCAGGCCATCGTCCCAGAAGGAGCCTCTTCTGAAGCTGGCTCACAAGAAACCCTGCAAACAGTTTACTGAAGACAACCCGTCCAAGAGCATGAATTACTGGAAACAAGTCCTGTGGTCTGATGAGACTAAGATAAACTTGTTTGGCTTAGATGGTGTCGAGCATGTGTGGCGACACCCTGGTGAGGAGCACCAAGAAAATTGTGTCTTGTCTACAGACAAGCATGGTGGTGGTGGCATCATGTTCTGGGGCTGCAGGAGTGCTGCTGGTGCTGCGGTTCATTGAGGGAAATGGTTTAAACATGTACTGTGACATTCTGAAGCAGAACATGATGCCCTCCTTTCAGAAACTGATGATTTTCCAACATGATTAACGTCCCAAAACACACCGCCAAGATGACAACTGCCTTGCTGAGGTAGCTAAAGGGGAAGTTAATGGAGTGGCCAAGTATGTCTCCAGACCAGAACTCTATTAAGCACCTGTGGGGATCCTCAAGCGGAAGGTGGAGAAGCGCCATGTGTCTAACATCCAGCAGCTCTGTTATGTCATTATGGAAGAGTGGAAGAGGATCCCAGCAACAACCTGTGCAGCTCTGGTGAATTCCATACCCAGGAGGATTAAGGCAGTGATACTTAACAATGGTGCTCACACAACATATTGACACTTTGGACACAGTTTTGACATGTTCACTGAGGGTGTACTCACTTTTGTTGCCAGTTTTTGAGCCAGTAATGGCTGTATGTTGAGTTATGTTTAGAGGACATTGACTCCTCTACAATATATCCAGGTTTAATTTCTATAGTATTGTCCCTTAAGAATATTACACTAAAATAGTAGCTGAAATGTGAGGGGTGTACTTACTTTTTATATACAAAAATATTGGGACACCTGACTTTTCCAGCCATATGTGGTAGTTTCCCAAACCGTTACACACAATTTCACAGAATGTACCTCTGAATGCTGAATGCTAAACTGCTTCAGCAAAACAATGCTCCTGTGCACAAATGCCAGCTCCATGAAGATATGGTTTACATTAGTTGGAGTGGAAGATCTTAAATGGCCTGCTATAGAGCTTTGACCTCCACCCTATTGAATAACTTTGAAATAAATTGGAATGCTGATGGCACCCGGGGCTCCTCACCTCACCCACCTGATTTTACCAACACAGTAGTGGCTGAGAGAACAAAACACGACAAAAACACTCCAAAATGTAGTGGAACATCTTCTCAGAAGAGTGAAGAGTGAACAATAAATGGGGACTATATGTTGAATGGGATTTTCAAAAATCACATCATAATCTTATCCTCAGATGTCTACAAACCTTTGTCCTTGCTTACCAGCCAGAGCAGAATTAATGTGCCTGATCAAACAATTGTCTTCATGGTGGCTTGTTGAACGAGTGGAAATGTGGACGGAGTACAAATGGGTTTAACAACCATTATAGCTGTCATCACACAATGAGGTTATACTGTAATTATATTCATTGTCTGCTATACCCTGTTTCTCAAAGTGTGGTCCAGGAAATTTCCAGAATAAAAATACTTAACAGCACCAATAAATTGCTTAATGCAACATTGACACTTCAAAATGAGGCAAAGTTTGAGAACTATACTACAATACTTATATACTACTATACCATATCTTGAGTATTAGCGTGTCCCATCAGCCTTCATGTCGCTTTGCTCCTCAGGCCGGCATTCAGGCCGCTTTCTTCATGTCTTTGTTTCATTCTGGCAAATCTCAGTCTTTCCCCAGCCATTTCTGGCCTCTTTTAGAAGGCCATGCTTACTGATCCCCCGTGAAAATGGCCGGTGGGACTGCTTCGTCGGAGGCGAGATGAATATTTCTTCCTTCGGCACTTTAATAATGAAGGCCTGGGGAGAGGGTCCATCCACCTAATAACAGCCAAAGTGGAGAAGCCATAAATCTTCGAATGGACCTGCACACGGTGCTCTGCATTGCTGTACAGCTCTGATTCAGACTAATACACGTACACACACCATACCTCGCTGAAACACACACGATCAGTTTACCATGATAGTGAAAATATGCCGTGCAAGTGCTTAATAAGGAGCATATTGTTTTGAGGCTGCGGCTGAACGAACAGGATCATTATGTTTTACACGTTTGCACGTGCATCTTTTTGGTTTAGATTTTTTAAACAAATGTCTTACCGTGGATTCTTTTAGACGCTTTAAATAGAAATATTGGGCATTGGTATTAGGCTGAGGCTGATTTCTTTCTAGACCAGAGTGTAGGTGCATCATCTATTATCTATTAGAGGCACTCCAGTGATTAAACAGATTTGATCTCCATTTGTGCTGATCATTTCCAGCCCGATTTGCTGATTGGTGACGTGTAGTAAATGCTGGATTATTTTTTATACTTCTACATGTTTTTGCTGCTGGAGGAGACATTGTCCAGTCAAAATCCAAATAATGCAAAATTACAGAAAGGTTTGTGTATGGAAGCGGAATCGCTTCCCATACATTATTTACATTTACATTTGGCACACGCAGCTATGGGGTTTGGGGCCTTGCTCAGGGGCCCTGAAGTGGCAGCTTGGAGTGGTTGAGATTTGAAATAATGACCTTTCAGATCCAAAGTCCAATGTCTTAAGCACTTAGCTACTACCTTTCCTCTAAACCTAGGAACCATTATTCTCACCCTTGTGATATGTGATGCATCTCTAACAAATCACTACGTAGCTATTGATTAATATTAGATTTTCGATTTGGTTGGACCAGGTTTCAAAAATACCCACCGAGTTCCACTGGACCACCATGAATTCCAACAGGACGTTTCTCCCCTTCCTCTGTACCTTAGCATCCAGTGAATGTTGTGCCCCCGTACCCTTTACATGATCCTTTTTACGAGAATCATAAATGATCAGCAACACATCCGCAGCCGTCGAGGAACTCGAGTCGCTAGCGTGTGTGGCCTACTGACGAGGAAGGTTCTCCACGAGGTACCTTTAACACCGGCGCAATGAATGACAGCCAGTTAGGTAGGTAGCTTTAGAGAAATAGGTCATCGAGCTAAAAATACATCCCCCCGCACTTTCTTTCTATCTCGCTTCGTTCTGAAGACAAAGAATATCAGACTGGAAATGAAAACGACTGATGGATTGGACGGCCCATCAGCATCTCCAGATGAGGTTACGCAAACAAATAAGGGAAGGGAGGGGGAAGGGATAGATGAAAAGGACGTGTAAAGGGCTAGAGACGCAGGCGGGAGAGCACTTGATGCCCTTTCACGGAGTTGCAGAATATAGAAATCCTATTTATCAAATCACTGATGCAAAGGCAGAAGAACTCTCAGAGTCAACTGCTTCAGATAAAATGATGTGAGTCGGGGGGTATAACGGAAGCCAGGACCCTTTAGGAAAATATACTGCTACAACAAAGAAGGAAACAGATAAAGGACAGCAATCGAGTGCAAAGTCCCTATGAAATGCTGCCAATTTTTTGGGGAGACGCGTGTTAACGCATCATCGGACATCCACTCAGGAGCCAGTTCATCTCGTTCTTTGGAAACAACCAGATCTATTATACTAACTGGACCCTTTTCAAGAAAGGAAGGGCAATTTTTTTTGACCCGATCACCCAATGGCTGATTTTAAACAAGCATGCGAGAGTCAGCCACGATACAGCACCCCCTGGAGCAAGGAAAGTTATGGGACTTGCTCACGCGCCCACTAGTGGTGGCTTGGTGAAACTTGGGCTTCAACATCCAACCTTCATTAAGACAAGCCTTCATCGGTTTCTTATTTAAAATAAATAGTCTGCATTTCCAGTAAATAAACAGGGAGATGATCATTTATAAAGCCTAAAGTTATAGATCTTATAGTAACCTAGAGTTCATAAGCAGGTTGAATCTAGATTTTGGTCTGGACATCTTCCCAGATGTAGTCTCGCCCCTTGCTCTTATAATAAGCTTCGCTCTTCTGGGAAAGCTTTCCACTCGATTTTAGAGCATGGCTGACAGGATTAGTGTTTATTCAGTGATAAGAGTGTCAGTTGAATCAGGTACCAAGGTCAGGTGAGGACGTTTGGGGCTGAGTCGATGTTGAGCCCGATCTAAATGCATTGAAAATGTCTTAATAGAGGCGATTTTGTGCAAAGGAACATTGTGATGCTGAAGCAATTTTGGGCTTCTAAGTTCTTGGTTCTCCAAAGACATTCTGGACAATTGTGGTGTCCAACTTTGTGGAGAACGTATGAGGAAGAAGCACGTGAGTGCCCTGGTCATCGTCAACCAAAACACTGTACACATTGAGCGAGGTGCAGATGGTGCACCGTTAAGGTTTCCATTCCAACAACAAAAAAGGTGACGAGAAAGGATTTTTTTAGAGCCTGGATCATATCAAAAGTACATGAGTGTTAACAACATAGTGGAATCCCAGTACCAGCTGGAGCAGGATCCCAGGTTTTGTCCCAGTACTTTTGCTCCTATGGAAAAGTGCTTCAAAAATATACAACACACCGAAGCATCTTCATGCTGAGGTACTACCATTGTTTATCCTAGGACATGAACTTTACAAATCAAACATTTCCGACCACCTGACCTTCATCAGAATTAGAATCAGACTCAGAAGAACCCACATACACAATTTTCCCTTCACTCGAACTGGAGATCCAAAGCAGTTACAGCAGGACGGTATCTCCGAACACAAAAACGAGCTCTATGAAGACAAGTGTCAAGTGACAAGTGCATCACCGAGTCCTGTCTTCAAACCCCAATGGAACATCTATCATCCCAAAATCTACTAAAAAGCCTTCTGAGATGTGTGGAACTTACTGGAAAGTGGGAATAACTCATATGGATGTTCCAATCAGGTGTATCAGCGAACCTTACGGATATGGAAAAGTCTTATTTTTTTTATTCTTCACAGAATTCTTCAGTCTCTGGACAGATAGAAAGATCTCACACAAGCGTGCAGGCTGAATGAAAAGAATGACACTCTTTCTCTCTCCTTCTCTCCATCTTTCCAGCTCTCTTTTTCTCGTTCTCTCTGCACAAAGGATCAGAGATGGAAACTTGACGGAATGTGATGTGAACTGATGCTCCAAAGCTCCTGCGCTTTCAGGACTAAAACGGAAATAACACATGTGCATGCTTTCTTTCTTCTCTCTCTTTCTCTCTCTCTCTCTCTCTCTCTCTCTCTCTCTCGCTCTCTCTCTCTCTCTCTCTCTCTCTCTCTTTCCATCTCTTGTGCGCGCGCTCTCTACTTCAATATTATCCTTATTTTTCGCCTATAAAAATTTTCTTTGGGATTCAGCCTTTTTTTTTCTCAACCAAATATTAATAACCATAAGGACCGGATTTATAATTTCAGTTCTGGGATGCTGAGACTCGGCTGATCCTCCCTCAAGTTCACGTCCATGATTGACTCAGACACGCATACACACATTTATAATCACACACACACACACACACACACACACACACTCACACACACACACACACACACACACACACACACATACACACTTTTACACACACAGTGCCTCTGGGTCACGTAATATCTCACTTGAACATTCCTCCATATCCCCCTTAAATGCGCGCATTGGCACCGCAGAAGCGCAACATCGCCGGTGCGCATCCTCAGAATAACGCGCGGCTCGTGCCGTGAATTCCTTCATGCTATTTTAATGGGTGTAAAAAAAATACCCGGCTTTACTTTTTTTTATAATAATAATTATTTATTTATTACTAATCTAAGAATGTTACTGAGTCTTTTCTGCTTTATTTATTTTTTTAAGAGAATGGAAAAAAAAGATTGACTTACGATTTCGGAGGGTTCTGGACCGCTGTGGCCATTTTTGTTGGTGGAATGATAGAATGTGTGCGAGCTGCAGATCCCCGGTATTGTACATGAAGCTCTTAATGTAAGCAGCAATTTCAATTTCATTCATTCTCTGGGGCTGCGGGTGCAGCAGGCGGCCAATAGGAGCCGCACGAAGGCCGCACGGGGGCTCATGGGAAATGGAGTTTCCAGAGAGGACTGACGTAAAGGCTGGCGCGAGCGCATACTACAACAACCGGCATGTATTAGCGCGCGGTGTAACAGAACCCGCCTGCAAACACATTACTGTACGGTCAAGGTTGGTGTGTGTGTGTGTGTGTGTGAGAGAGAGAGAGAGAGAGAGAGAGAGAGAGAGAGAGAGAGAGAGAGAGAGAGAGATTGTGTGTGTGTGTGTGTGTGTGTGTGTGTGTGTGTGTGTGAGGGAGAAAGAGAGAGAGAGAGAGAGAGAGAGAGAGAGAGAGAGAGAGAGAGAGACTTTAATGAAGATAGATAGATAGATAGATAGATAGATAGATAGATAGATAGATAGATAGATAGATAGATAGATAGATAGATAGATAGATAGATAGATAGATGAGAAAGAAAGTGAGAGAAGATAAGAGAGAGATAGAGAGAGGGAGTTTGTGTGTGTGAGAGAGAGAGAGAGAGAGAGAGAGAGAGAGAGAGAGAGAGAGACATAGATAGATAGATAGATAGATAGATAGATAGATAGATAGATAGATAGATAGATAGATAGATAGATAGATAGATAGATAGATAATGAAAAAGAGAAAAAAGATTGATAAAGAGTGAGAAAAAGTATGTAAGAGAGTAAAAGAGAGGGAGTTTGTGTGAGCTAGATAGATAGATAGATAGATAGATAGATAGATAGATAGATAGATAGATAGATAGATAGATAGATAGATAGATAGATAGATAGATAGATAGATAGATAGATAGATAGACTCTGCCTGCAGTGTTTACTGAACACAGGAGAGACAGAACTGCAATACAATTACACTCCAGACAAATACTTCACCACAACGAACCAAATCATCCCCAACTCCAACCCCCTCAGCTCCCGACAAACTGCCCCATCTACTGGGGGAGCACAGAACACACACACACACACACACACACACACACACACACACACACACACACACACACCCTACACTTATACCCACACATATTTTCCTTTGTATTAAAACTACTTATTTATTCTTTTTATAGATAGATAGATAGATAGATAGATAGATAGATAGATAGATAGATAGATAGATAGATAGATAGATAGATAGATAGATAGATAGATAGATAGATAGAATTATTTGTAGTTATTGTAAAAACATAATTTCAGTGTGTGTGTGTGTGTGTGTGTGTGTGTGTGTGTGTGTGTGTGTGTGTGTGTGTGTGTTTAAAGTATGTTCTGTCATATTTGTGTTATGTGGCCCTGCAGTAGTTATCATATGTGTGTGTAGTGTTTGTGTTTTGGTCTCTTTATGTCTATGCAGGGAACTGAGGCTTCTGTAACTTGCTGGATTCTATGGCACCACCTGGAGCAGACATCTGGAGTAGCATGAGATGTCAATACAGGCTTTATTTACTCACACTGACGGCCGTCCTTAGTCATAATTAACACTCCGAATATACCCGCATGATTTTTCTCTATCAGTGGCATGTTACTCTGTTTTGATTGTGCACTTGACCACAGTGAGGTCCAGGGTTCTCAGAATGTACATTGTATGTGTTGTTTGTTTATTTATTTACTTACTTACTGCCACATGTTCACCTCTAGTGATGGAAATATACAGTAGATTAGGCCACACCATCTAAATCCTGGAGTACCATCTGTCCAAAAGTACCATCTGCCCGGAAGTATCCTGGTTCGCTAAATTTTTTACCTCTGTCCTGGTGTACTACCTGACCTTGTGTACCCCTGGCCTGGTGTACCGTACCACCTGACCTTATGTACCTTAGTCCTAGGTGTACCACCTGACGTTGTGTACCCCTGTCATGTTGTACTCACTGGCCTTATGTACCTTTGCTCTTTCCTGACGTTGTGTTCCCTATCCTGGTGTTCTTCTTGACATTATGTACCCTTGCTTTTGTCTATTACCTGACCTTATGTACCCCTCTAAGGAGGTACTACCTGACCTTATATACCCCTGTCATGGGGTACAACTTTATCTTATGTACCCATGTCCTGGTATATCATCTGACCTGGTATACCCCTGTCCTGGTGGACTGCCTGACCTTATGTACCCCTTTCCTGGTGTACCGCCTGCTTTTATGTACCCTTGTTCTGGTGTACCACCTGACCATATGTACTCTTGTCCTGGAGTACTAGCTGACTTCATGAACCCTTGTTCTGGTGTACCTTCTGACATTGTGTACCCCTGTCAGTTTAGAACCCATGACTTTTTCCTGTTTGTACAGGAGACTTTAAATGAAATACAGGTTGGTCAGTGTATACTTATGTTACATGATGTTCATTTAAGCCTCTGAAATATGCTCCATAGTCCATATTTACAGCATTTTCGCAGATGTTTTTTAACATGATGCTTAGAATTTAATGGCAGGTGGACCAAATAGGGTGTCCAGCAGATGAATCCATTGCGATGTCCAGTAGATGGAGTCGGAGAATCATCTAAATATACGGTACTACTACCCTTTTTTGTAACAAATTTTACAAGCATGAATTCGGATGTTTTTACTCGCAAATAAGATTAGACAATTCTTTCTTCCTAGGTTGTGCCCTTTGTGCTCTGATGCCTAAACTATAATGGAAAACAATCAAAAAACAATTCTTAGTGCAGCACCTGCTGACTCTCAGGTTAACCTTTGAAGGAAACAACAAGTGAAAACATAAAGAATAAAGGACTGCAGGTAAATGCAAGTAAATTATGGGGTGCCACAAGTCTCAGTTCTAGGACCTCTGCTTTTCACAATATACATGCTTCTCTTGGGAAATATTATTAGAAGGTTTGGGATCAGCTTCCACTGTTATGCTGATGATACCCAGGTTTATATCTCATCTAAACCAGACAAAATATCTCAATTGGCTCGGTTAAGTGAGTGCGTTATAGAATTAAAAGATTGGATGACACATAACTTTCTATTTTGTTATTCTGATTATTACTCATCGGCCCAAAAACCAGTACACAGAAGCTCCTGCAATTCAACTTGTGTTTAGAAGGATGTTTGTAACTACTAGTTCAACAGTGAAAGACCTGGGAGTTATTTTATGCAGCAACTTGTCTTTTGAAAATCATATCGCCCATATTACAAAAACAGCCTACTTCCATTTTAGAAATCTTGCTAAGCTAAGAAACATGTCTTTAGCTGATGTAGAGAAGCTCATCTATGCACTCATGACTCATTAATAAACAAGCTACAGTTAGTTCAGAATGCAGCAGCCAAAGTTCTCACAAGGTCAAGAACATATCACCATATAACCCCAGTCTTCTCATCCCTACACTGGCTACCTGTTAAGTTTCCAAATGACAACAAACTATTGTTAATTACTTACAAAGCCCTAAATGGTTTGGCTCCCATGTATCTCGCCAGTCTTCTAACACTCTACAATCTGTCACGCTCTTTGAGATCTCAAAACTCTGGACTTCTAATAGTTCTTGCATAGCAAAGTCCACTAAAGGTGGTAAAACATTCTCACATTTAGCTCCTAAACTTTGAAATAACCTTCCTGACAGTGTTCGGGTCTCAGACACACTCTCCCAGTTAAAGCGCAGATTACATAACACACAGATTACATAATCACATATCATAACCTTGTGCTTCAGTACATCTGATCAAACACATTATCAACTTGTGCTTGTTAATACTGTGAACAGCAGCTCTTTCTTTACCCATCCTGAGGTTGCACCAGCTCCAGTTGTCCCACCTCATCCAGATTATGAACCTCCAAAGAGTAGATGCCGACCCCGCAAACATCCCAAACCATCTACGTACCAGTGCCCTTTAGATCCCACTTCATATAGAGTTTTGACATTGGATTTTTTAAACATTTAAAGGCTCTGGCATGGAGGAGTCGGTGTTGGATCTATGATGATCTCAAATGTTTAGCTATTTTATGTCCGTTGTGATAAGCGCTATATAAATAAACTTGAACTTGATGACCAGAGGACTGATGTTGTTGTGGTGGTGGTGGTGTTTGTTGCCATGTTGGTGTTTGGTGAAGTTGATTGCCACAAAAAATTGGTGAGCATCCAAGTAATTGTCCAAAAGAAATGAGACCTTTATGTTCATTACTCATTCATGTTCATGTGTAAGAGTGGGGAAGAAAAATGAATTGATTGTGCTGCAGATGTTATTTGGAATATAGATAATGGGGCTGAGCGATCACCAAAGGGCAGAGGGATGGCAGACAATTCAGTTAAATGAAGGATTTGATTTATGCAGCGGTCAGCTTCTCTAAACCAGAGATGAAGAGCTTAATTATGATCAAGATGAAGAGAAAATACAAATGAAGGAATAATGTACAGCTCGACAAGATGTAGTGGCAAAGATCAAAAAGAAAAAGGAAGTGAGGGACATCATGATTGACAGGGTCCCAGATGGGAGGTTCCTGTGAATGTTCTCACTGTTTGGACTTCAATTCAATTAATTTCTATTTTGGTTGCGCTTTTTTTTTAACAATAAACATTGTCTCAAAGCAGCTTTACACAGATAATGTAATAATATAGAATAATTAAGATGGTCTTTATAAGTACGTTTGTCCCTGATGAGCAGCCTGGTGGTGACTGTGGCGAGGAAAAACTCCCTGAGATGGCACAAGGAAGAAATCTTGAGAGGAACCAGACTCAAGAAGGAACCCGTCCTCATCTGGGTTCCACCGAGTGTAAAGGGATTTGCTGATTGAAAATGTGATGTATTTTATCTCTGATTAAATGAGTGAAATGAAGTAAAAGATTTGTTCATTTTGATGAATGAGATTTCAAGAACTAAGAGAGAGGGGTGTAGTTGTGAATTTACGGTGTCTACCACTAGGTGGTGGTAATTCACTAATCTCATGTTTGCAGTAGAGCTAAAAAAGAAGAAGAAGAAATCAGGGACGCCTCGGAGGCGGAAGTTGTTGTGTTTTGTTGACAACTCGGAGGGTGTTTACTGTGGAATGGTGGACGTTCCGAAACAATGTCAGAGATGCTACTGAAGGAGATGGAAGAAGTGTCGCTCGGCCAGCCGAAGGAGGAAGAAGAGGACGAGTGCACAAGGAGTTTTCTTCTCATCGATGAAAACGAAAGTCTGCAGGTAAGCTGTCAACTTGTCACGTGTCACGTCCAGTGAAGTAAACAGATCATTCCACATTGTTTCAATAAGTACCAACTTTGGGAACTGTTAATGTGGATTAGTTTCTTTATCATAATTGAATATGCATTTGGTATCCTTTAATATGCATTTAATGTTGGAAAGCATCGTGTCATTAATCCTAGAAAAGCACGTTTCTTTCTGATCCTTTTCTACTCAAAAGTGTGTTCATGTGTTTGTAAAAAAATCTGTCGCAGGACAAAATTTTAGGTGAATTTACAATTTTCTATAAATCAAATAATGGACATATATAATTTCTTTCACATATAAGACATTTCAATCCAGAAGGCAGGAGCAATAAACAAATCTGAGAACCATCCCAGTTTGAAATCGCATTTTAAATTTAATGGCTGCAACTTGTTAAAAAAAAAATAATAATCACAATAAAAAAATAACACGTGTAGCATCCCGTCTTCTTTTAACAATTCGTATACATCCGGGAACAGAGGAGATCAGTTGCTGGAGGTTATGGAGAGGCATGTTGTCCCAGTTGTTGGATACAGGATTCAAGCGGCTCAACAGTCCTGGGTCTTTTTTGTCATGTTTTTCATTTCATGATGCACCAAATGTTTTCAATTGGTGAAAGGTCTCAGCATGTGGATTTCAGTTTTAATTTTTTTTATTTTTTACTACAATACAGATGGTTAGCATTTGTTTTGTGGATGTAAAATAAAAACATGATATAAATATTTATTAAAATAATAATCATAATAATGATGTTTACCAAGTGGTGATTTGAGGGGCCCCAGCATCCCTATAGGCCAATATTACTTTATACTCTGCACTCCCTGATAACGGGAGTGTGGGAAAATACACCCTTTGCTCTTTTTTTCCTCAGGATGTAAATAACTATTTCATGGCTGAAAGTCTATAAACAAACACACATTAATATTGGGAAATTCCTATTTATCATTTAGATTACAGCAGCACTGTTTTCTGTTTCATGATGTTCATAAGGCAAATAAACAAAGCCACAGCATCTCAAGAAAATCCAAGAAAAACAAACTTCTCGTCGATCTTTCACAATTCACAGGTCTGTGTTTGTGTTCGTTCTACAATCTTATTGTTGCAACAGCTTAGTGGAGCTGTTTTTAAATGGGGTATGCGAGACAGAAGTGTTGGTACCCCTGCAAATGCGGTCTTGGGGGTGAGAAAGCCATCTTTTTTTTTTTTTTTCTCTCAGAGCATAAATATTAATTGTATAATACTTAGCAAGTTCTATAAAACCAAAAAGAAATGTTTCAACATGGAGTCCACCAACATTCTTTGTGTTTTTGATTTCCGGACATGAGAAAGTCTTTAGGGCAGAGCTGTTTGGACTTTGTATGTTCTGGATAACTTTTGCTTTTTAAGAGAAATCAAATCAAACGAGGTGAGAGAGCGAGCGCTGCACAGTGTATATGGCTGCTGTAACCCGATAACAGGAACCCACTTGTCTCGCAGACGTTCCAGAATGTTAATGTAACCGTAAAGGGTTAAAAGCATTGACTTTAGCTTGGTTTTATTATTTCCGTTTTGCATCTGCATGCATCGCTTCGGTTAGATCCGCACTCCAACCGATCTCCAGCATCCTCACCATCATCACCATCATCATCCTCATCACATCTGAGCATTTGTACAATCCGATTAAATTGAACCTGCCTTTAATAGCTGAGCTCATATTGCACTTTATTATCCAATTCTGAGACAGCACACTTCTATCTGTCCTGCAAGTCAACAAGAGGTGTGGAGCTGCTGCTTTTCTGTCTTGCTATCAGACTTTTGAAATAACTAGACTATGTATACAACTCAAAATGAACATTACATTCATTTACGACAACACTTAGCAGACGCTTCTATCCAGAGCGAATTACTATTATATATTTTATACAACTGACTAGTAAAGGTCTTTCTCAAGGGCCCTGCAGTGGCAACCTGGTGGTTCTCTCACAACCTTTCAAATGAGATGCCCAACATCTTAAGCATTAAACTTCCACATCCTTTTTAACAATAGTAGTAGCATGTGACTTTGACATTTTAATCATTTACTAGACTCAGGTGAGTGATAAAGCTTGATATTTACATGGGTCAAGGTTGATCTCTTCTTTTTAGTAGTGAGCCAGTGGTACTACAGTAGTCCCACAAGTAATGCGAACACACCGGCTTATTATGCGATCATGAGTCAGTGACAATGATTCTAATCCGGTTTTTCCAAAAGTGCTTTACATGCAGCATACTATTATCAGGTATGCTTATTGTCACATAATAGTTAGACACTGTGAAATATGTTTGGAATGCAAGCAGGAACTCAAGGAGCTCTTGGATATAAGGGAACCAGCAGCAAACCTAAACGATCATGTGAGAGTATGGATAAAACCGTATCTAAACATCCCAGTTCCCCGAAGCGACCATGAACCCTTGCTTTACCTAAGAAAAACCTATTCACAAACGACTTGACTAAACAAATGTTTTCGGTCTAAAACTGAGTCCGGAACACTAACTGAATGGCTGTAATCTAGCTGTGTCGATTTGTGAGAGAAAGCTGTACCCACTGCTGTAGTCTTCACTATTCTAGGTACCAACAAATAGCCTGCACCAAACATACCAGTTTACCAAAACGCTTAATAATCATGAACCCTTCCTTTACCTTAGGAAAAAACTATTCACGAACGGCTCGATTAAATGAATATACTGTAAACTTAGATCTCAACCTAAATTTCAATCTCAATCTTAAAACTTAACTTGAACTCTAAGACTATCTGAGTCCCGAACTCTAATTGGATGGCTGTTCTATAGCTGTGGCGATTTGTAAAAGAAAGCACTGCACACTACTTTAGTCTTCGCTATTCAAGGGACCAACAAATAGCCTGCACCCTTTGATCAAAGTAGGCATGCTGGGTCATAATAGACCAAATATGAATTGGTACACGAGCTGTATGAGTAAACTTGGGTTAGAAAGGTAAAAGCGTGTACATTTAGACAGAGGTCAAAAGTTTTGAACTTTAGGTCGACCGACAGTGGTTTTTATAGGTTGGTATCTAGGTTGAATCATAAAAGGACACTTCTGATAAACAGCACATAGTGTCAGTGAATTGCCTCTAGAGGCCGCTTTCGTACTGTATAACGAAACCCGGAAAAACTATCGTTATGAATTTTTGGCAGCAAAATAATCGATTATGTTTGATTGTAACAGTTTGAATGTCGGGTATCTGTTTTCTTTTAACTCAAGAAAACCTGAGTCTTTTTCCTTTACAAAATGTTATAAGTTGAATCGTCCCTCTTTATCTATGGCCTTTCCAGGTGGACGATGAAGGCCACTTCCTCAGGAAACTGGGCTGCAGCACGTCAGAAGGCGTCAAGGTGCTCACCATCTTCGGGAACACCGGCGACGGCAAATCGCACACGCTTAACCACGTGCTGTTCGACGGCGAGGAAATGTTTGCCACGTCTCCTTCTCCTGCCTCATGCACAATCGGGGTGTGGGCAGCGTACGAGCCTCGCCTGGGCCTGATCGTGCTGGACACCGAGGGCCTTCTCGGCGCATCCACGCACCAGAACCAGAGAATGCGGCTGCTGTTGAAAGTGCTGGCTGTGTCGGACGTAGCCCTGTACCGCACACGGGCCGAGCGACTGCACAACGACATGTTTCATTTCTTAGGAAGTGCTTCGGCCGCGTATCTGAAGTACTTCACGCCTCAGCTGCGTGCTCTGTCCAGTCGATGCGGGCTCAATGTACCCCTCTCTAACCTCGGGCCGGCGGTGGTGGTATTCCAGGAGACATCACGCACTCAGCTGCTGGGTCACGGTGAGCAAGCTCTACACAGAATCTTATACACCATGTACAACAGCCATGTGGAAAAATGTAACTATAGTAGTGGACAAAGCATGAATCCATTAGCCAGGTCCAACAGGCCAATGCTATTTTTGATTAGTTTAGTTCTTGATGCTCAGACCCATTGATTTGTAGGGATGGGTAGAAGGTACTTAAGATGTGATTCGAACTGTGAAAATCATGATCATTATCAACGCACTCATTAAAGCCAGAAGGTAAACTGCAAAAAATCTTTTAATAGAGTCTACAGCATGTTTGTGCTTCTCTACAGATACCACGGTCCCGGCAGATATTGTGCTTCAGAAACGATTCCATGACTTGGGCCTGGGCACTGAAGCCTTCAGCTCCGTGCAGTACGTGGGCACGCAGACCATCACACCCCCAACAGACTTCTCTCAGTTGAGGGACATCATCATCAAGCAGGTGAAGAGCACGGCGTCGCGAGCCCCACGCCAGCCAGACATCGTCTTCAGTGCCCTACAGGTACCGTATCCGCTGTCTCACTTTAAGAATGCATGTGTACAAGAAACAGTTACAAGATATGATGAAATTCTGCGATGATATTCTGTGAATCTTCCCAGCAACCTTTTACATGAAAACCAATATATAAAATAAAAATTTTCCAAATGACCATGTGCACGTATAAAGTGTAGGGATGGAAATATTCACGTACTCCTTGGCATAAAAGTAAACGATGTGATGCATCAATTTAAACATATTTGCATCAATTGGTTTATATATAATAGTAAATGCGCTATGATATTGTGATTTGTGGTGAGAGTAGGGAGCAGGTTAAGAAGAGTTTGGAGAGGTGGAGGTACACACTGGAGAGAAGGGGAATGAAAGTCAGTAGAAGTAAGGGTGCAGTTACAGGGAGAAGAGGTGGAGAAGGTGGAGGAGTTCAGGTACCTGGGAACAACAGTGCAAAGTGATGGAGAGTGTGTTAGAGAAGTGAAGAAAAGAGTGCAGGCAGGGTGGAGTGGGTGGAGAAGAGTGATAGCAGGAGTGATTTGTGATAGAAGAGTATCTGTGAGAGTGAAAGGGAAAGTTTATAGGACTGTGGTGAGACCTGAGATGTTGTATAGTTTAGAGACAGTGGCATTGAGTAAAAGACAGGAGGGGGAACTGGAGGTAGCAGAGCGGAAGTTGTTGAGGTTTTCGTTGGGAGTGACAACGATGGATTGGATTAGAAATAAGTTTATTAGAGGGACAGCGCATGTAGGACGTTTTGGAGACAAGTTGAGAGAGGTGTGATTGAGATGGTTTGGACATTTGCAGAGGAGGGACATGGGGTATATCAGTAGGAGAATGCTGAGGATGGAGCCACCAGGAAGGAGGAAAAGAGGAAGACCAAGGAGGAGGTTTATGGATGTGGTGAGGATAGACATGCAGGTAGTTGTTTTGAAAGAGGCAGAGGACAGGAGGGTATGGAGACAGATGATCCGCTGTGGCGACCCCTAATGGGCGCAGCCGAAAGAAGAAGAAGATTAGAAAGTGCACTATACTATTATATAAGTGATCAATCATTTGTAATCAGTATTTTATATGTGGAACGATTTCTCCTCGCTAAACTGTTTCCTCAGCGCGCTCTCTTAGCACCACTGCCGAGGCTTGTGCTGAGAGTCACATAGAATACAGAATAACATGGTAGAGGTAGAGCCTTGTTTGCCTGGTTTATACACTTTTTGTTTTGTTTTGTTTGTGAAGAGAGATGGGTAGATTCAGTAGTCTATGTTGGTATCCGCATTTGTAAAAGGTTGTGTGTCTGTGTGTGTGAATTATCCAGAGGTAGACTGTAGTCTATAATTTTATTTGCATTGTGTGTGGGAAGAATGGGGTAGTTGACAACTCAATGCTTTCCTTATGAATCTGGCCTGGAAAAGACTTGCCAGTGTCTAAATAAGATGTTTGAGGAGAAGTCTGCAAGGGGTAGTTGACACCACTTTGGACCACAGGGTAATCTGTGTCTGCGGTAAAGGGGGACGAGGCAGTGGCTTGGTTTTGTTCACAAGCCTGATGGCCATTGGTAAAAACTTTTTCAGCCTATCATCTTCCTGATGGTAGGAGCGTGAAAAGGCTGTAAAAGGCTTCAATTGAATTGACTGTGAAAAGCACTCATTTCATGCCAGTTTTTTTTCCACGGTCAGGCCTTGAGCGATCGATTCTGCGGGGAAATCCCGGATGAAAGAATCAGCATGTACTCCTTCTTTCCTGACGAGTATTTCACCTGTCCATCCGTCTGCCTCAGCTGCAAGTAAGTGCACCAGGTTTTTGTAATTTTCCGATTGAAGAAATGAACAGGAGATACGCTACGGACAAAAGTTGGTGGATACCCGAACATTAGATTTGTATGGTACATACACTATATTGTCAAAAGTATTGGGTCCCCTGAACTTTCCTGCTATATGTGGTTCTTTTTTCAAACAGTTAACCCAAAGCTTTTTAGTTTTTTAGACATGCTGTAATAAAGCTTTCACTTGAACTTGGAAAACCCAAACCTGTTCCAGCATGGCAATGCCCCTGTGCACAAGGTGAGCTCCTTGAAGATCTGGTGTACATGCTTTGGAGAGGAAGATCTTGAGTGGCCTGCTATAGAGCTCTGATCTCATGCCTACTGAACACCTTTAGGATAAATTGGAATGCTGACTGCACCCCAGGTCTCCTCACCTACATCAGTCCCTGCCTTTCATAAAACCCTTGTGGCTGATCAACACAAATGTCCATAAGCACACTCCAAAATCTAGTGGAACATCTTCCCAGGAGAATCATATTCCGTACCCATGACTAGGCGACTCAATACGTTTGGCAATATAGTGTATATCTAGGGTTCAAAGCTGCTACTGTTTTAAAAAATACGAGTGTAATTGGTCATATTGGTGTGTAGCATAATACAGGTTAATTAAGATGGTACTTAATAACTGTTATTGTTGCGGCCCCAGCATTCGTTGCAAGAACGGCATGAATCACCAGAAAGACAGAGTGCCACACATGGCAGACGGATTGTGCCAATACGCACATCAGTACAACAACAAGGTTCTCATATGCAAGGTGATTTAACATCAAACTTACTGTTTTGTTGCTGCTTCTTTGGCCAAATGTAAACTGAACTAATAAAAAGGTGTGCTTTACTATCTTCAGAAATGCTATGAGGGCGGAAGGGAAGTGATCGTCGTGCCTAAAACCTCAGCCTCCACTGATAACCCGTGGTTTGGTCTGGCAAAGTATGCCTGGTCCGGGTAAGCAAGGTTTAAATACCCAGCAAATGACTCTTAGACAGTTTCTTCTTCACTCTTCAATTTCTATCCATTTCCTGTTCTCATATCCAATTTAACACGAGAGTACGCTGGTGTAAATATTTCCTTAAAATACACAGAAAAATCCAGTCTTCGTTGTTCTCTTTGTGCCAGTGGAATGATTGACAGTTGCACCAGCATTCTCCAATATTAACCGTTCAACTGATTCATCAGTTTCGCCGACTAATCGGCACCGATGTTTTTTGCTGGATCTATCTGCGAAAATCTATACCGTTATAGTTTTTTCGGGTTGCGCCTGTGCTGTCATTATACAGTACGAGAACAGCCTTTAGAGGCAAATCACCGACACCACATGCCGTTTGTTTCGACATGCAAAACTGCACGCTGTGCAATGGTTATGTTGGTTCATTGTGCATAAACTAAAGTTGACAGTTAAAATAAAAATTAACTTACAAATTGAATCTTGCGTTAAAGCATTACCATATCACATAAATCCAAAACTGCTTATAATGGCCATCTTTTTTATAAAAAATGTTTTATCCAGTAGTAATTTTAAAAGTGATTAATTGGTTATCGGCAAGTATCCAGCCTAGCTATCGGTATCGATCGACCTCTACAAAGTACTTTTTTTTTTTATTTTTTTTTTTTTTATTTATTTATTTATTTTATATAAAGGTGCTTTTTATATTTCACATATTTCCAATATATGTTAATAATGTCTGTGAAAGTCATTATAGCGATGTATGCAATAGAGACATGAACCCTCTTTGTGCAGGTATGTGCTGGAGTGTCCGTACTGTGGCATCATCTACCGGAGCAGGCAGTACTGGATGGGGAATCAAGACCCCGAGAGCACCGTGGTGCGCACCGAAGTCAAGCACGTCTGGCAGGGGGTAACTCTTTTCTTTTTTTTTTTTTATTTATGTTTGTTTGCTTGGCTGGAAATTACTCTCAGGTTTTCTATGCATTTTGGAAAAGTATGAAATAATTATTGAATTTGATTCGAGTGGCTAGAATGGAAAAAAGAACATTGCGTATTGAAAAATATGTGTTTCCATCCTGTTGCCCGATTTTTTTTCTAAAATATAAAATGAAGGCTTTACAAATGCTCTATAACTCGTTTTCAGTCGTTTCCCAAAAGTTGCTTCGACCTGCTTCATTTCCTACTCGCGGCGTTTATTTACTTTCCGCCGTGACAAAAAATTTTACAAAATGTTTTTCAAATGTATCCACTTTGGAGAGCTTTTTCAAAAATGTTATTGTTGATTGGAAACGGCGCCTCAGTATGGACTGGAGGCCAAAGCGGAAAAATATGCGTTTTCAAACAAATGGCCAAAGGGTGTTTTTGCCAATAGACTTAATATTAGAAGTTCTGTTTTGTAGTTTCTTACTGAATTGCACAGGAACAATCCATCTCTCGCTGTAGGACCAAAGGTTTACGGTTTAAAAAAATAACAATAATACATTTTTTTTTTTTGCAGTTTTAAAAATGATGTTTTTGGTAGACGTGTCCTCAAAATCTTCTGTCTGAACTCTCTGTCCAGTCGGAAGGTTTCCAGGCCGACCATCAGAACGCGGCTCAGCGAGTGCTAGATGGGGTTAACTTTGTTCTCCAGTCGGTGTCTGAGTACAGCTCGGGTCCTACCAAAGCGGTCACAGCCTGGATCACAGATCAGGTGGCTCCGCCATATTGGAGACCTAATGCTGAAATTACAGTAAGTGAAAGTCTCAGCATGAGGAGAGGTGACCCCCACCTTGCGTGGAATACACATATATTTGTAAATAGTATGTCATTCAGCTTTTCCTAGTCTTAAACGTTTCTAAAGGAATGCCATGGCTGTAAGCGGGTGTTCGAGGAGGTGGAGAGGAAACACCACTGCCGTGCTTGCGGCGAAGGATTCTGTCAGGCCTGCTCCAACCACAGCATGCCCGTCCCTGAGAGAGGCTGGGGCAAGAACCCGGTGCGAGTTTGTGACGCCTGCCACCAGCAAGGAGGATCTCCACAAACCATTCAGGGTAAGAATCCAACTATATTAAAAAGGGTATTAAGTAGCATCAACTGGATCCCAAATACAAGACCATTAGATTAGTAGGTCCTGTAGTACCATTTTAAAATTTTTGGATCAAATTTCACCGAACCGATGCCTGCTTTCTTTCCCAGCCGTTGCGCAGGCGGAGCCCAAGGCACTCGTGGCCCGCAAGATGACCGAGATGGCGCAGTCTACTTTGAACGTTGTCTCCAGTGCAGTAGATTACCCTCTCTGTAAGCATGCTTCCTGCAGAACACGACCATGATCATGTTTTTACTCAAATACTCAAAAAAACTATTGAAAGAATAAACTATTCACTGATACCAAAATATGAAAGGTGAAATTTTGGACATTTGTAAGAGCAAGAGCTGGTCCTTTCGTTTCTATGCAGCAAACCAGATCAAATGCAAGAATTGGACAGTGAGTAAAGAAATGGGAGTCCAAATCGGACATTATTGTCTCTCTGACAGAAAGACGTACTGTAGAACAGGAGAGAAGTCAAGTGAAAATAGAAAATAAAGCAAACAACGTGGAACATCTGTACATTTCTACATTCGTTTGGTAAAAGGAAATCTTCATTCCATAAAACTACCAAGTTTGTTGCATACAAACAAAAGGAACATGCACGTGTCTGTCAAAAACAATATCAGACTAGGTGTTTTCACAAGTTCAATCTAATTTCCTGTAAAAAAAAAAAAATTCCTCACACTTCCTATTGGTTTGTACTTTATATCTCAAGCCTGTGAATCCCCCTGCTTTTTATTATTGTCTGTTGTTATATTGTTTTTTATTTGAACCGATAACCTTTTGTCCTTATTTGCTCAAACCTGTAAAAACGTGTATAAAAGGACTGCAATATCGGTAGTCATGCAGTGACGGCAGGGAAATTTAACATGGGCCTTGTAGCAAGTTTACAGAATGAACAATATATTTATAAAAAAAACAACTTTTAAAATAAAAATGTCAAATTTTTATTAAAATGTATAGAACATTTTGGGTCATAAACAGTTATGGGCAGAAACAACCGAGAAACGGGGATAAAGAACGTTTTTAGGGAAGGAAGGTTCCTGTAATAATATACAGTATAATGTGGTGGGTAAATCCAGGTACCTGTATTTTTGTATCGGACCCTCCGATAGTTTGTAGACATTCGAACGCAAACGTATCGACATTATAATACGTAATAAAAAAATTATAATAGCATAATATAAATTGAAAAAGATCACTGACTTTTGTTGATTTGGTGGCCTTTTTTTAGATTATTATTATTATTATTTTTTGTTTACGTTTTTTAATAAATAAATAACCTGCCTTCTAGAAGCCCCGCCCCCTTTTTTGTCATCTCCAATGAAAGACGCGCTTTCACCGAATGCGCTTTATTGCAGCCAATGTAAAAGGATAAATGTGTAACGGCTAAAGTCCATATTATTTATTATTATTTATTCCACTTTTGTATTTGTATTGTGTTTTGTTCCTAAACTTCGACTGCAGATTTCAATCTAGATGTGTACGGAACTCAAATCAAAGTATTGAGTCCTGTCTTTGTATCGTCAACAGGTTTCGTAAAGGGCGTGGCGCGACCCGACTACTGGGTTCCGGACCACGAGATCACCCAGTGCAATCAGTGTACCAAGACGTTCAGCTCCAGCGTGCCCAAGCACCACTGCCGCGCATGTGGCCAGGGGGTATGCGGGGGCTGCTCAGCCCAGTGCCGGCCCGTGCCCTCTCGCGGCTGGGACCATCCGGTGAGGGTGTGCGATGGCTGTGCCGCTCGGTTGGACTCCGAGTGACTCGACAACGAGCGCAAAAACCCAGGGGCTCTGAAACACACAGCGCTGGTAGATTGAGCTGTCAGAATTCTGTCGGTGTAGTAAGCTATCTGAAAGTATCAACCCAAAACATCTACGTAGGAAAGGCTGGATTAATCGCAGCTTTTGTGATGATAGTTTGATTTGCGAACAATCGGGGAAAAGCGCTTGGGGCCGATTTACTTCCTGTACTTCCTAATACTTACAAAACATGTATCATTCTACTCAAGTTTATTACTCTTATAACATTACAGGTTACAGATTAGCAAATGTCCGGGGAATCCAGGGAAGAAAATCCCCCCCTTGTAAAAATGTAATAATGTTTATAGTGTGGTGGGTGTTGCACTTTGTAGACCCATACAGACTCCGCCTACTAAAATCAGGTACCCGCCTTTAATGCTGAACACTCTGCTAGTTTCTTGATGATCAGATGCAAACGTATCGTTATAATAAAATATATATATATACATACAGTATATACACATGCACACTATCTTGCCAAAAGTATTGGGTCACCTAGTCATGGGTACGGTATGTGATTTTTGAGCGTTGCATTCCACATTTAGTCCCAATTAGCTCATAATTTCCTCCACTCTTCTAGGAAGATGTTCCACTATATTTTAAAGTGTGCTTATGGATATTTGTGTTCATCAGCACACAAGGGTGTTAGTAAGGGCAGGTACTGATATAGGTGAGGAGACCTGTGGTGCAGTCAGCGTTCACATTCATCCCAAAGGTGTTCAGTAGGGATGAGATCAGAGCTCTATAGCTTAAGATCTTCCTCTCCAAAACATGTACACCAGATCTACAAGGAGCACACTTTGTGCACAGGGGCATCGCCATGGTGGAACAGATTTGGGTACAATTGAGAGCCTCCAGGTTTGTGGTAACAGTTTGGAAAAGAACCACAGGGAAGGTCAGGTGTCCCAATACTTTTGGATATATATATATATATATATATATATATATATATATATATATATATATATATATATATATATATATATATATATATATATATAATGCACTGAATTTTGCAATCCCGGTGGCCTTTTTTCAAGGGTTCTTCACATAGAAGCCTTCTACATAGAATGATCAATCACCTTCGTCCCTCAATAATAAGTGACCCGCCTTTCTTGAAGCTCCGCCCCCTTCTTGTCATCTCAAATGAATGATGCAACCATTCACCACTATTTCGCTTCCAAATCGCTCCAGTGTATTCACTGCAATCACAGAATAGGATTAGGAGCAACCACACACACACATTTCTGACTCGTTTTCACATTAACCCGTGCATATTTTATTCGATCTTTCATTTAAGCTCTTTTATGCAAGAGGGCTTGTGAGCTATTAGAGGGGAAAAAAAACAGAATAAATGTAATTCTCGGTGCTCGAATGCCTGCGATCCAGCAGCGCTGTCACCGTGCCCAGCTCTGAATTATGCAATGATCATTTAATAAGTACAATTTATTGAGCTGCTCCGCTTTTCAAAAAGAAATCGAGATCACATCTGCTCCATCAAAGTCTCATGTCGACTTTGTCCATTTGTTAGTAACCACATTTCACACTCGGGGGACGGTGGGGGTGTGTGGTTTTGGACAATGAATTTTTTTAGGATCAAGGGAAATTGTTAATAATCCATAAACCTGAGCCGTTTCAGTACTGAAATGTCCGTTTCCGTTTTCTCTCTGTAAGAATTCATACCTTCTCAATATCATAAATATCCACATACGAGCCCACAGGCTGAGGGGAAGAATTTCGATTGGGTGCAAATAATTATTACCCTTCCAAATGTTCTTTAAAATAAATCTTTTCCTTTTAGAGGGCTTTATTTTGATCTTCACCAGAACCAGTTGATTGCTGTCGATATTTTGAATAATAATTAAGTAATAATTAGTATTATTAACTGAGCCCAGGTAGGTTTTTATACCAGGTTTTACCCAAATCGCTTTCATTTGGTAGTTAAATATTACATATTTTATTGTGATGATGATGTCATGAGCATATTCCCTCCCCCCATCCTCTGACATGCCATGTATGTGTATGGTGGATTTTGTTTTAGGTGTCCTGATCTGTTCTCTGTTCTCCGGGTCAATACCGACTTCTTGATTACCGGATCCGAAGCGCAGTTGTTCGGAAGTAAATGCGTCCCAGAACATGACCTTTTAAAAATCGAACAAATATGTCCAAAAAAATAGATTAATATAAGGGTTCATCCTGAAGGTTTTTAATAGGGATGGAGGTCAGAGCTTTTAAGGAAGCCCTCCAAGATTTTTCACTCCCATTACATCCCATAATGTTCATGGAGCTGGCTTTGTGTACAGAGAAATGTCATGATGGGACAGGTTTGGGTCTCCTAGTTTAATTGGAGGCAGATAATATATTCAAAGACATCCTATATGACTTTAGATTTGTTGTTACAGTTAGGAAAAGAAGCACATATGGCAGGAAACTTCAGGCGTCCTAATACTTTGTGTCGATATAGTGTATAGTGCATTGTTAAAGCAATCATATAATAGCAATATAATTCAATAAAGCAGTTACTCATTTATTAAGCATAAGAAAACTCCTATCATAACCAGTTCATTTATCGTCTGTATAATCGCCTGCTTTGGAGATTCTCGAACAGATTCGTTCCTGAGCAACTCTGCACCAAAGTGACCGAATTATTCTAGTGAAACAGGAACGATTTGAAGATTTCGGTAGACCTTGCCTTGTCTCGGTCTTCCTACGGCTTCCACGTAGCACTTTCTTTTGTTTTTTAGCAGTTGATAAGGGAATTTTTGAGAAATTCTAACTTATTCTTTGTTTTCTTTTCAACCTGTGGACTGGAACAAATTCCTCCTTGATGAAATGATTTAACCAAAGTAAATATTTTGGTCATTTTTATAATCCTGTTTTGACTTTTCAGAACATTAAAGAGTATAATGAAAGCAAATACGTCTTTATTCATGCTGTGTGTGTGTGTGTGTGTGTGTGTGTGTGTGTGTGTGTGTGTGTGTGTGTGTGTGTGTGTGTGTGTATGTGTATATGTATATATATATATATATATATATATATATATATATATGTATATGTATATGTATATGTATCTATATGTATCTTTTTCCTTCTTTCGGCTGCTCCCATTAGGTGGCGCCACAGCGGATCATCCGTCTCCATACCCCCCTGTCCTCTACATCTGCCTCTTTCAAACCAACTACTGGCATGTCTTCCCTCACCACATCGATAAACCTCCTCCTTGGTCTTCCTCTTTTCCTCCTTCCTGGTGGCTCCATCCTCAGCATTCATGTACTGATATACACCATGTCCCTCCTCTGTCCAAACCATCTCAAGCTCTCCTCCCTCACCTTGTCTCCAAAACGTCCTACATGCGCTGTCCCTCTGATAAACTTATTTCTAATCCTGTACATCGTCGTCACTCCCAACTAGTGTTAGCAATGTCCTAATGCAAAGTTTCCACCAATCATTTTTCCAGGAAATCGCTTTTATTCCTCCTCCACAGCAAATTGTTCCCTAATACACATTTTCATTTATTAATAAATAAAATGTCATGCGTTTTAAATGCTCAGGGTTTCGCTTTAAAGTTGGGAAACTCCTGGGGTCCTTACTAAATAATACAGAGAGCTTTCCAGAAATGCTGAAGAATCCAGTTTAAAAGTGCTTTATAATTGTACAGCCCAGTAAAATTATTTCTGAAGCCATGCCACAGCGCCCCTAGAGGACAGAGGGTTAAGGACCTTGCTTAAGGGTCCCAAGAGTTGCCAACAGCTTGGCATTACCAGGACTCGAATCCCTGACCTTCCAATCAGTAACCCAGAGTCTCAACCATTGAGCTACCACCCCCACACAGAGTTATTCCAGATTAGACCAGATTCTTCAGCGCAGTGAGATTCATTTGGTGGACCCTCATATTAAGAATTGAACTCATTAAGTACAGTATATAGTGCGTGTTAAATGTTTGGAAACACCTAGTCTTTAGTGGTTTTTGATACAAAATACATGTTCGTTTTGTTGCTATGCACCAAACTGCACAGTCTAAACAAATATATGAATATACAAATGGTTCATTTTATTTTGATTGACAAATTCTCCCTTAGCATGAATAATGCTTTGCCGTGCCTCCTGGGAAAACTTTTCAATGGTCTTCTTTCCCAGTTGGAGATTTCTTTCTGACCTTGTGACTCAGCAGTTCAACTGGCTTTAGGTGCAGTGACTGGGCAGGCCGTTCCATTATAGATATCACTCCAGATGCTCACTAAATAATGCTTACAGAGCGTAATTGTACGCTCTATGACGTACGCTCGTTGTCTTGTTGAATACTTAAATTGGTTCCAATCATCTGCAGTCAAGACGGAATTGCACGGTGTAATGGTGATGTAAGGAATGGTTGCCATGTTGGTTCCTTTTATTCCAAATAAGTCTTCAATAAAACCCCAAATTATTAAGCTTCCCCCTTTATGTTTGACTGTGGAGAGGTATGGAGTCTGCTAACATCATCTCTCCTTCCTGGACTCTTTCTTCCAGTCATTCACTGTTTAATACTTGTGTTTTCATGTCCTTTTACGTAATTTGTTGCATAGAAATAAAAGGATAATGATAAGTAAGTAATTAGAAGTAGTAAGAAAATATATTTTTTTATATGTTTTTCTAAGATGCTGTGGGACAATGTCCATTGATTAATTACTTAACAAATAAAATAGAAATGGAGACAAATCTAGATAAACCGCATGCTGTATCGACTCAGACAGTAGTGATTCCTATGATATAATAACGTCAAAGCGCTAAAATACTTTATTCTCAAATCACTGCTTTGATACACACATATTTGTTCATGTCATCACGTGCGCTCGAATTCGTACTCGTTTCTAGGCAACTTTGATGAATAGGGGCAATTACCGACACCAGTGAGCACTAATTACTGGTAATTATGTGTGCTTCTGCAAATCATGTTAAAAGGAATTTTGTGGGTCACACTAGAATCTGATGGGCTTTTAATCAAATCTAACAATACAAATTTGTATCTTATGTGGCTCAGTGTCAAGGAGAAAT
Organism: Silurus aristotelis; assembly: GCF_946808225.1. Lineage (NCBI taxonomy): Eukaryota > Metazoa > Chordata > Actinopteri > Siluriformes > Siluridae > Silurus > Silurus aristotelis. Next base: position 27,639,404 of record NC_139581.1, read on the forward strand.
GTTCTGTTTGACCGTTTTTAGTTCAACCATTAGAGGTCCAAATGGGTTTTACTCGAGGGCCCAAGAGTGGCAGCTTAATGTGGCTGGGATTTAAACTCAAACCGATAAGCTCGCACCCTTCTTGTCAACGATAAGGTTGCATGTGGTAAGAAGGACATGGAAGTGGTAAGTTGCAGTCTCTATGTGGAACCAGGAGCTACTGAGCAACTCATAAAATAGCTCAAGATCAGAAATCATCATAGATCCAACACCAACTCCTCCATGCCAATGCCTTGCAATGTTCCATGAGTGGCGCTGGTACGTCTCTAGCTGGTTCGGGATGTTTGCGGGGTCGGCATCTACTCTTTGAAGGTCCGTGATCTTCATGGGGTGGGACACGACCGGAGCTGGCGCCTCGAGATTGGTAGAGAAGAAGAAGCAGTGGAGAGGAATTAGCGTAGCTGCTGTTCATTATAGTTGATAATGTGTTTGATCATATGTACTAGAGCACAAGTTATGATATGTGATATGTGTGTTATGTGTAGGACTCGCTAAAAAGATACGTCTTTAATCTTCACCTAAACTGGGAGAGTGTGTCTGAGCTATGAACACTGTCAGGAAGACTATTCCAAAGTTTAGGAGCTAAAGAGAATGTGAGACTGTTCTACCACCTTTAGTGGACTTTTGAGATCTGAAAGAGCGTGACGGTTTGTAGAGTGTTAGAAGACTGGAGAGATACATGGGAGCCAAACCATTTAGGGCTTTGTAAGTAATTAGCAATAGTTAGTTGTCAATTGGAACCCTAACAGGTAGCCAGTGTAGGGATGAGAAAATTTTGGTTATATAGTGATATTTTCTCGACCCTGTGAGAAGTTTGGCTGCCGCATTCCGGACTAAGTGTAGCTTGTTTATTAATGAGGCAGGACATGCACCTAGTAATGCATTACAATAGTCCAGTCTGGAGGTCATGAATGCATGGACGAGCTTCTCTACATCAAATAAAGACATGTTTCTTAGCTTAGCAAGATTTCTAAAGAGGAAGTAGGCTGTTTTTGTAATATGGGTGATATGATTTTTAAAAGACAAGTTGCTGTCTAAGATAACTCCCAGGTCTTTTACTGTTAAACTAGTAGTTACAAACATCCTTCTAAACGCAAGTTGAATTGCTGGAGCTTCTGTGTACTGGTTTTTGGGCCGGTGAGTAATAATCCGAATTTAAAAATGGAAAGGTATGCGTAATCCAATCTTTTAATTCTTTAACACACTCAGTTATACAAGCCAATTAAAATGTTCGTCTGGGTTTGATGAGATATATACATGGGTATCATTAGCATAACAGTGGATGCTAATCCTATGCCTTCTAATGATATTTCCCAAGCATGTTGTGAAAAGCAGGGGTCCTAGAACTGAACCCTGAATTACCTCACTGGAATATGCAAAGAAAGAGTCTCAATGTGCTGTAAAGTGCATGTGAAATGTATGTAGCACTTTTTTTCCATTTCTTTATAATGTAAGTTTAGATTTCAGCACTCTTGGCCCTTGAGCAAGGCCCTGACCTGCCGAATTCAAGACTTTTTAAACATGAGAAACCATTAACTCTAAGGAGAATGTTGTGTACTACGACCTAAAAGGGGTCTCATTGGTGAAAACCTGCACTGCATTGATCTTGTGTGAATCGATCTGTGAACGAGTACAATCGCATCTAGTGCATCGGTTCACCTCACGAAGTCAGTACAAGAGTGTAAGGCTTTGCTTTTCAGTGCGGTACTTTTCCGCATGCCGCAAATTATTCGCTAATCGTTTTTTTTTTTCATTTTAGCTTATTTTTTTTCTTTACAGTCTGACAGAATTTTCTATGGTCAAAATGGCCAATGTGCGCACCTGAACAGAGTTATTGATCAGAAAGCTGAAAGTTTAAGCCCTAGCGCTGCCAAGCTGCCACTGTTGGACCCTTGAACAAGATGATGTGTCATGGCCAGCTCTGTGCTCTGATCCCAATATACTAAGAAACCTGGATTTGTGGGAAAAAAAACATAAAGCATGTACTTGAGATACAGTAGGTAAAATATGACTCCAGTAAAAGTAAAAGTGTCCCTTTAAACTTTGACTTGAGTAAAGGTACTAAAGTACTACGATTTATTATATCTATAATGTTTTGATTATCATTTTTGTCACAAGACTTTTGCTTAATCAACTCAGTGTGAAAAGACTGGAATGTGACTCTCGGCACACTGATATATTAATAGAGTGATATTAATTAAACACTGATTTCTATCTATTAAAATGATCATGAGCCTAAAACCTCCATTTCAACTAGTTTAAAAACAATTGCGAAAATAAAGCCACAGGTTTTGTGGCAAATGTTCTGCTTGCTGTTGAACTGACGCTGAACTGTACGTTCATGCTAAGAAGATACCACCAAGCGGAAACAAGTTTAAAACAGAGTAAGACCATTCTTTCTTCGCATACCCCAGCTTGTTAGGAGGCTCAGAATGCAGGGTCCGGGCCAGGAACCCAAGAGTTTAAACTCGGTGATACTGAGCCTTGAATCCCATATCCGCCCAATTAGACCCACTTGAGCTACCACTTCCCGTACAACTGACCTGTCGTTCATCACACTTGGAATGTTCTCAATACATACACATGCCTGAACAGTGATGAGACCGAATAACCACTAGAGGTCCTACACATCCAAAATATTGTGCCGAAAACAGGGTCCATGATTTCTATTTTTTGATTATAATTTGTGACAGATCATGTGAACACTGTCGAGCAGTATCACTAAATGTGTCAGTCAGAATGAATTATTAGTCTTTATTTTCCTGTAAGAACATGCATGCTTGCGTACGCTGTGGTAAATTGGCCAACCATTTATTAAATAACAGCTCGGTGTAAATCAAACCCACGTTTATACAAGTTGATTTGACTTGTTTTATTACTATAGATATACATATACTCTATTAGTGCATTATGTCCCTTGGTATTTTTTGTGGTTAACACTGTTGGTAGAGCCATGCCCTCAAAAACGAAAAAAACTATTATCGTACATGTGAGCAACCAGATTTGCATTGGTGCAAAAAAAACAACTAAATATTGTAAGCCAAATGTACCGAATTTGCTGTATTTTCGCTGGATATTGTCTGCCTGAACAAAGCCATGTAAATTTAGGAGGTTGTAGCGCAGGGGATAAAATCAAAGATGGAAAGAGCATTAAGATATTCTACTCAAGTAGTTACTTCATTGAAATTCTACTTATGTACAAGTGAAGTTACTGATCAAAAAATTTACTGAAGTAAAATAAAAATTCATTTACATTTTTTTTTTTTTACAACTTTATTTTCTAACACTTTTAATCACGAAACGTGAAAACGTAGCTGAACAAAGGCAGTGTGATTGTTTCCGTATCGGAAATCTCGCTCGCAATCCAATGCAAATTTCAACAAACACTTTTGCCCGTGTTACAAAACACTCGCAAACCACTTTACTCGCAAACCGAGTTTCTACTGAACCCCTTTATAATTATCATTTATGATAATGAGAGAACTTCCGATTCAAATGAGAGGAATACGGATTCAGACGGTGGGCGCACACATTGGACGATTCCGGCATTTTCTGCAGTAAATCAAAACGATTTGATTGGACACAAAAGTGTGTGATAGGTTATACATTTATGTTCCAATACAATATCAGCAGATTTACTCTACAATATCAGACTTTTCATTCATTTTATATGACACTTAAATCGTGACACTGGTAATCGAGCTAGCTTTATTGTGCATTGACAATTCTGCCCAAATACCCAATTATTTCCAACGCAATTTCCCTGTTTATTTCCAATAAATGCAATGCAATCGCTGCGATTTTTCCGAGGCATGATTTATTTCCAACATGCATTTTTTTTTTATGTATTCATTTTTTTATTTAGTAATGATAGGATTCCAAATGTAGTTAAGTGCAATACTTCAAATATACTTAAGTAAAAGTAAAATTACAGATTTTAAAAAGAAAACCAAAGTACACAAAATATTCATTACAATAACATGAGTAAATGCAATTTGTTATTTTCCAACTCTGGATAAATTGTTAAACTATATGTGTATATATATGCTGGGTCCTTGAGTAAGGCCTTTAACCCTCAGTTGCTCTGGATAAGGGGCTTGGCGTCTGCCAAGATTGCCACATTCTGTTTATGAAGCAGTCGTGATTTCCTTAAATTTCATCATGGAAAAAAGTATTGTTTCTGTTCAACCTTTTTAAATACTATGACTGTTTTATTTCAGGTCACAAGTTAGCAAGCCGAATACTACCTTACAGTAACGGCTTGAAGCTTTCATTAGCTCTTGGCTAAAATATAAAAGCACTTGTATGATATAAAAAATTTATGTTGGTTAAAAAAAAAAAAAACTGAAGGTTTACCTTCATTCTCGCTGCAGTTAAACAGTCTAAAAAAATCCATGCGACTACTGTGGAGAATTAAACTCAACCATGAAGATGGATTTGGACTGTAATTAATAAAGCAGTCTGCTAGAATGGCTTAGGATTGCATTAAATGGACATCCAGTGTTTCTTTATGAATTTGATCCTTCTCAAGGTTTCTTCCTCATACAGTACCATCTCAGGGAGGTTTTCTTTCCCCACCATGTTGTATGGCGATAGATGAACTTATATGGCCAAATTTATGACGCTAAAATGTATATTCGCAGACTAAGATTGCCGCATGGCTTTGGTGCAATGTCTATTGTTATAAGTGCTGTACAAATACAAATTAAATTCAACTGTATTTCAGTGAACTTTCCATTTATTCACATCTCTCAACAATTGATAAAGTGTCCATGATTGGGCTTCACTCCAACTGCTCAAATGCAAACAGTTCTTTATGTACTAAATGTTTTCTAGCTTATCTAGAAAATCAGTGGGTCGATTCGAAGATGTCCAGCCACCGGCACTGGTCCATAGCATTATATCTTCATAGCACCATATTTCAGCTTGCAGTAAAGAGCTAATGCTGTACACCATCTTAAAGATGGCTGTGGAAACAGATATACAATATTGTGTGGTAACAATTTGAGGAAGACGTACATATGGCTGGATGAGTTGTCCCAATACTTGTCCATATAGTCTATATCTACAATTAAATTAAGGGTACTAAACATGTTCCTTCCAGCAATGCTAAGACCTGGAATTGTACTATACACATCAGTATTCTTAAGTATTACTATCCTTCATTATTAAAGTTGATCAACTTTTTTTTTTTACAGATTTTCATAGAAAATGATTCAACACAAGCATTTCCAGTCTTGAATTCTGTATTTCCTGAAGAAAGAAGGTGTTCAGGCGTCTTAACCAAGTACATTTTGGATTTCTCCATTTCGAAGGTCTGCAAATACTTGTGACAATCACTGAAATGTGTCTGAAATGCAGAGGTGGAAAGTAACAAATTACATGTACACGCATTGCGGTAATTGAGTAGGGTTTTTTTTTTTTATGTACTGTACGTCTAAACTTAAAGTAGTTTTTAAAACTGTAGATTTACTTTTAAGTATGTTTTGTTTGAAATATTGTACTTAACCACATTTGAAATCTGTTACTAAGTAAAACAAAAGAAAAATAGATATAAATAATAAAAAGTCTTTTGTTATTGTACATTAATTTTTAATGGTGTTACAATTAGTTCCAACAGTTCCAACAATTAGTTGGAAATTATTTTTGAATTACACTAGAATTCCCCACCCCGCCCCAAAAAATTACTTTTTACTCAGGTAGACTTTTAGTCCGGTAACTTTATTTTGTACTTGATTCATATTTACATTTACAATTACATTTGCGGCATTTATCAGACGCCCTTATCCAGAGCGACGTACAAAAGTGCTTTAAATCTCTAGTAATGAATAAATCTACACTGGTACGCAAGATTACAAACTTAATATAAATATAACTCGAATTCTACAAACTTGGAAAGTGCTAATTTAGGTATTTCAGGAAGAGGTAGGTCTTCAGTCGTCGCTTGAAGATAGTACGGACATCTAGGGAAAGTTCATTCCACCACCTCGGTGCCAGAACAAAGAAGAGCCTTGAAGTGTATTTCAATGAAGTAACTACACTCACCGGCCACTTTATTAGGTACACCTGTCCAACTGCTCGTTAACGCAAATTTCTGATCAGCCAATCACATGGCAGAAACTCAATGCATTTAGGCATGTAGACATGGTCAAGACGATCTGCTGCAGTTCAAACCGTGCGTCAGAATGGGGAAGAAAGGTGATTTAAGTGACTTTGAACGTGGCATGGTTGTTGGTGCCAGACGGTCTGGTCTGAGTATTTCAGAAACTGCTGATCTACTGGGATTTTCACGCACAACCATCCCTAGGGTTTACAGAGAATGGTCTGAAAAAGAGAAAATATCCAGTGAGCGGCAGTTCTGTGGGCGCAAATGCCTTGTTGATGCCAAAGGTCAGAGGAGAATGGCCAGACTGGTTTGAGCTGATAGAAAGGTAACAGTAACTCAAATATCCACTCGTTACAACCGAGGTATGCAGAAGAGCATCTCTGAACGCACAACGCTCAGCCTACCTGAGTATTGTTGCTGACCATGTCCATCCCTTTATGACCACAGTGTACCCATCTTTTGATGGCTACTTCCAGCAGGATAACGCGCCATGTCATAAAGCGCGAATCATCTCAGACTGGTTTCTTGAACATGACAAAGAGTTCACTGTACTCAAATGGCCTCCACAGTCACCAGATCTCAATCCAATAGAGCATCTTTGGGATGTGGTGGAACGGGAGATTCGCATCATGGATGTGCAGCCGACAAATCTGCAGCAACTGCGTGATGCTATCATGTCAATATGGACCAAAATCTCTGAGGAATGTTTTCAGTACCTTGTTGAATCTATGCCACGAAGGATTAAGGCAGTTCTGAAGGCAAAAGGGGGTCCAACCCGGTACTAGTAAGGTGTACCTAATAAAGTAGCCGGTGAGTGTATGTTTAATTGAGTATATTGAGAATATTAAATTCTGCTGAAAACATCTCTGCTAAAATGCTGAGGTCTTACTGCAAACGTAGCAGGAATACAACACTTTCTTAACAAGCCAGTGTCATGATTACGGTCAATGCTGAAGACAGGACTATTAATGATGAATATTATGATATTGTTTGAGATCTAAATCGACTCTTTATAATGAGAGACAATGTCAGTTACACTATAGAATAGAATGTCCTGTAAGTCTGGTCTATAATAATTGAGTGGAACATCTGTCATCTGGCAAATGTCCCCGTGTCCATACCAGCAGACACATTAATTACATAAGATATTTGCCCAAAACAAAATAAACACAGCAAGAAGCTTGAATGCACTCTGATTTGTTCCACAGGAGCAGATACTGCAATGATAAAAAAAAAATCAATGATCCCATGTCTCAGCCCATGTAATATAAAGGCTACTGGCTATTTCTATGCCAGCCCTAGAGCATTTTTTTCAAATCTTCAGATGTTTGTCCCTTCTGTAAGGGAGATAATTAACACCTGAGATCTGGCCACCGTGCTTGATGTGTGATAATTAGCATTGCAGAACTAGCCTTTGAGCATGCTGCCAAAGATTCCCTGGACAGGAAGGCGGATCATGTACACATATACACATGAAAGACCTCAACTAACAATGCAGCATCTGGCAACCAAGAACATTGCACATTGGATGGTGACTTAGGCACCTGTGTACCCCACATGTACCTCATACAAGGTGGGTACAAAACGGTTTAAAACTAGTTTTGTAACACAACAGATGGGAGCACAAGGCTGCTTGCACAGTCGCAGGGAGCACCAACCTTCATAAGTCAGTGCACCAAAAGACATCATCCTGTGTATATCAGGAGCTGTGCAACTAATCTGCCAAAGTGTGTTACCACGTCTGCTATTCTGACTATGTGCCCACCCTGTCACCAAGCTCTCCTCACACTTAAGTTTCTTGCCAGAAACAACATCCGCACCCACCTTGCTCACCAGATTTGGCTCCTGCGGACTTCGTCCGCTTCCTGAAGATGAAGATCGGCTCAAACGTTGCCGTTTTAACACCAGTGTGGAGATTCAGTGCAAATCGCAGAAGGTGCTTGACACGTTTTTGAAAAGACTTCCAGGACATATTCCAGTTGCTGTGCAAGGGGACTATATCAGAGGTTAGTGCTGTAGGTACAGTATAAAAACTGCACTTCCAATTCTGTTACCCATACCCATCAAAATTCCCAGCTTCACATTGCAAAATGCCTGTTCTGTCCTGCCCAAGCAAGTCGGTTATATTGGACATCAAATGTGACAAATCAGATGTGAAATAACAGCAAGACGCTCTGTTCATCATGGTGAGTATCTCCTGTTATAACTCGCTTCACTTACAGAAGTTCATCTGTCTCGCTGTGCAATAGTTTTGCACAGCAGTTGTATTTGACGTAACATAGCTGTAATAATGTAGGGTTTCCTGGTGGTCTAGTGGTTAGGATGCGGCGCTCTCACCGCTGCGGCCCGGGTTCGATCCCTGGTCAGGGAACCGACCTCAGCCACTTTCAGTGCCGGTCCCAAGCCCAGAAAAATTGGGGAGGGTTGCGTTAGGAAGGGCATCCAGCATAAAAACATGTGCCCAATCAAACATGCGGATGATCTGCTGTGGCGACCCCTAACGGGAGAAGCCGAAAGAAATTACCTATAGCTGTAACAATGTAGCTGTTATGAACAAATTGTGCTAACTTGTGCTATTCTGTTTACATGCGTTACCACGTCTGCAATTTCCTCATGCTCAGCAAGTTAGAACAAAGAACAAACTTGAAATTCTGTGTGAAACTGGGCAAATCTGCCATGTTTGACATGACATACGGCAATGCTGCAATGAGTCCTTCAAGGGCACTCGCTTTAAGAGCGGAAGAACATCACTGGAAGACGACGAGAGCTCAGGAAGAGCTTTAACGAGCTCAACCACCGCAAACATTTAAACCATTCGGCAGCTCCTGCATGATGATCGTCGGAATACAATCTACATGATCTCACTTCTTCACCCAATCCTACTTGCCAGATTTGGCTCCAGTGGACTTCGACCTCTTCCCGTAGAGGAAGATCCGACTCAAAGGTCACCATTTTGACACCAGCACGAATTGCATCAAGTACCTTCTGCAATTTGTGCTGTATTGCTGTGTAAAGCAGATAAAGGTGATAGTGTGTAAATGTTAATAAATAAAGTTTATGCCCCTATGTTTTGGGGGTTTCCTCCGGGTAATCAGGTCCCTCCCAATGTTCAGAGGCATGCGATGTAAGGCTGACTAGCATTTTCAAATTGTCTGTAATGTCTGAGTGTGTGCAATTGTGCCCTAAAATGGGTTTTACTCCCTGGACTCCCTGGCCAGGCCTCCAGTCTCTCCATGACCCTTTGTAGGATGAGTAGTATTGAAAATGGTTGGATGAATAGTTAATATAGCTGTGTACCTCAGTTCTGTAACCTCAATTCAATTTCTTTTATTTACTCTATAAACCTTAGAATCCATGTTTTTATATATACATATAATTACACCCAGCAGACCAACAAATGGCTCTTAATATTATATTATTTATTTGTCTTTGTACAATGTAATTACAATACAAATATGCAGGTTTAAATACAAAACTCTGTAAATAAAGATTAAAAATAAACTCCACTGTTTTTTATCGCTAGATTACAGTTTACAATCAAGTTTATGAGGTAATTTAGTTTCCTTGTTTCAAAAGAGATACACATTTTTATTTCTTTTTTTTTTCTGTGTGGGGACGCATGGACTAGAGCCCAAGGGAATCGGCTGGATCAAATCATCCCGGCATCTTTAGACGTGAGACAGGGAGCACGGATCGTGGGAAAAAAAATATCTCGTTCCGAAGAAATATTTTCCCTGCAAAAAGCCTGCAAGCTAGGCCAGATTACAAACAGATTCACTTTGGGAACAACTGAAATAGAACCCATTTGTGCTGTAACCCTGTATATCGGTGGTTGGTGAACAACAGACTGGAAGAAAATTGATACCATGCAAAATCGGTGAATCGATTAAATATACCCTAACTGTCCTATTATTATTGTTATTATTATTATTATTATGTTCTTCAGTGTCCTTTAAAACACAGTGTGCAGTCTGGCTTTGAATATCTAGATTTTCTCTAACTCGCTGAGAAACTACAGTCCCTTGAGTCACGTCGAGTCCAATCACTCAGCAAGTCCTTAGCGAACATGCCGCGGACCACGTGTTCGTTCAAATCACTTAATAAACGTAACTACCAGAAAGCATAGCGTGTTATCGCATAGCGACAACTGCATTTGGTATAAAAAAAAAAAGTGTGATGCACTGGAATGAAGGAGTTCCCTGGACAGATATATGGCTAGGGCGTTCTGAGCATGTACGTTGCCGAATATATTTTAGCCTTTGATATATGATTATTGTTTTTTTCTTCTTCTTCAGGATGATAAAAAAAAAAACAGGAAACGTGTACTGTATGTTCTTATCGTCAAGAATATATTTCGAACAAGTGGGAATCGTATGAAAATGGCGCTGTTCATGATTCCAGGACTTTCAAGACAAGTCCTTCATGATTTCCTGATGTTTTTAACTCCAGCATTACTCATATCTCCTGTTCTCTGGAATGATCTCCACGAAACGTTTTCTTTCCTTTTCTCTTTACACCTTCTGTTTTAAACATTTATTTTTTCACACCCTCGAACCGAATCCAAATCCAATTATCAGAGAAATGGCTTTCACCAGTTAATGTTAAGCCTATAAGCACTTACCAGCATGACCTCTTTCATTTAGCTACAGGTTGTCCATGCCATTATATTCGAACATGAAGTTCCTGCCTGTGAAATCAAGCCTAATCACATTTTTACATTCTCTCTCTCTTACTTTTTTAAACAATCACATACATATAGCATTTCTGCCATCGCATTTCCTCGGTCAATAAGAAATCAGCTCTTTGTGCTAAGAGGTTCATCAGCATAATCAGCCTCTCAGTTTGATGTCCACGTGTTGCTGGCGAGGTGCTGATATGACGCTTCAGCTGTGACTCGCAGGGCTTGAATAATAATGAACATCCTCGAATGAAAGGTGAGGAAATAAAACAAACAAAAAAACATGCTATTTACACTCTCGTTTGCTAGCAGGTCCATTAGTAGGTCTCCGCTCACTCATGCAGCCTCGGTTCTCTGTTAGTCAGTCCGAGCTTTTCCATACCCCCAAATTATGCGTGGTGTTTTGCCACACAGGGTTGTATGTAAAATAATTACATAGAGGCAAAGAACAAAGGAGCACAAATTAGATTTCAAAATTCGTTTTTTTTTTTCACAAATAAATGAAGTAATAAATAAATATTGGCTGCATTCTAATCAGTCATTTGAAGGTTTTTGACGATTTTACTATTTACCATTGCAGCACCAGCAAACTCAAACCCAGAAGTCTTTCCATTGTTACAAAGAGGCTTGGGTTTAAGTAGGCTGTCGTGGTCCCGGATCAAGAGTTTAATGCCTGCGTTTGGAATGACACAAAACAAGTCAAGTAAATGTTAGAAGAACAAACAAAGAAGCGAAAAGGATGTGTCAGGGTCTATATCTGTTCCCATGCAGGTGCAATTAAAGCTCGATTTCAAAGGTCTTTTGTAAATCGTTGGAGAACGGATTGGGTGCCTTGGGTTGCGATTTGGACTCCAGAGCCGCCCATTTGGCCTCAAAGCGCTCTGCTTCCTGGGCGTCCGCTGGGAGACTGGGCTGCTGCAAACTCTCCATCGGCCAGTTGTTGGTACTCCCACTGGTCATGGTGCCATTCTGGGTCACACTACTGGAAGCTGCACTAGTGGTGGTGGTGGCCGTGTGGGTGGAGAGTGAAATTTGTGCAAGCCCATGAGAGGCTGGTTGGTTACTCAACGTAGAACTTGCAAAACCCCCGGCCAGATTGGGAAACGCAGAAGAACCACCTACAAGTGTGCCCGTCTTGGACCCCATAGTGCCTCCAGCTGTGGAACCAGTGACGCTACAGAAGACATTCGCCACCATTTGTGAGGGTGTGATACCCACCACAGGCATGCTGGCATTCGGGTAGGTCATGCTGTTCGCGATGGAAGGCATGTAGGGCTGCAAGGGCACGTAGGCTGGCTGCAGCGGCGGTTGGCCATACATGCCTACGGGTGCCGGGGTGGTGTCAAAAGCCATAGGAAAGGGCTGCATGGATGTGGGAAGAGAGCCCGGAGCTATCGGTACTGGAGGGGGCTGCTGGGTAGGTGGTGGTGGCAGAATGGGTGGACTCTGCTGCTGGGCTTTTACCACTTTGGAGACTTCCTCCAACCAGCGTTCTGCTTCCGAAGGTGTGCGCCTGTGGCCAGATGAAGGTGGTGACTGAACAGGGGGCTCTGCCTGGACCCATGTGCTGGTAACTGCAAAAAAATACAAAATTAATAGCTAATTATTAAGGTAACCCTTGACTCGTGCGATATTTTTATCAGGTTGTTTTATTTTAATTAGGCAAAAAACCCTTTATATTTATCAAACCAAATATTCCTGCATCTACAGGTCCTCATTGTGTGCTTCTTTTATACTAATTGTTAATTGTTAATGTTTCCTTCTTTGGCAAGCAATTAGAATAAAAAATGACCCTCGCCATGTGTTTCTACCCAGTTCAGGCTGCACTGCCACTTCAACTCTCGTGTCAGCCAATTGCACAATCTTGGGCTTATTCCCAGCACTGGTTCCTCCTCTGGACCCAGGTACAATACTTACACCAGCAGTGGTAATTGCTCCAGGCACTCTTCCAGCTCCTGAGTCTGTCACGGCCAATTCCATTTCCTGCCTGTCCTAGATGCAGTCTCAGATCTGATTCCAAACTTTGTCTCAGTTCTTGATTCTGTTCTAATCTCAGATATAATTCAAGTGTTAGCCTTTGCACTTGATCCAGGACCAGTTTCTGTACAACACAACTGATTCTCTTCTAGCTCTTGATTAAATATTATATAATCGCATTTCATATCATCTTTATTTATCATATGTTATGTTTTTCTCAATTCAGCTCGCCTGACTCACGGTTTCTGCAGGTTTCGCCAAGTCAAATTCAAGACTTTTTTAGGACTAATACAAGTGAAATTAAGGGAGATTCTTGCCAATAACAGAAAGCTAATTGGCTGTTGCAGGTTGGCCTCATTTGTGGTTGTAATGCAGCGAATTATATTTGGACAAGCAAAAGAAAAAACTAAAACAACGGAAACCAACAAATGAACGCATTCTAAAGTAAGGAGCATTTCAATGAGCATTAGTGGTAGTGGTACATAGACATCCGAAAATGAAGACCTAGAACAGCAAATATAAGTTTTATTAAGGGATGTATTTTTCATTTTTAAATGACTTTTTAAGACTCTTTAAAACTTTGCGGAAAACCCTAGAGGTGGCCCGGTGGCTAGAGCCACTGCCCCTCTCCCCTCATCAGCTGAGATGCCCCTCTAACCACCCTCCAAAACTCAAAGTGTTCTGTTACCACTCCGCCAACCACTGACCCAAAGGTCGTTGCATTAACAGTTAGATGACTACCAAAAAACAAAATATCCACATTCAAAGTAAAAAATATAAACCAGCACATAGTTTCTTATTATCAGCAATGTGTAAATGCGATGTTCTATAAAAACAAAGTCTGCAAACAATAGTTAACCACCCCCTTAGTGCCCCCTTTTTTTTGGTTTGCCTCTCAAAATGTCTGTCCGTGATGACTTCGATTATGTGGTTCCTTAGTACCTTGAGGCACAGGTGGAGGAGGGATGGCCGGAGGAACGCTGCATGCTGGCATGCCATTGTTGGAGGCTTGGCCACCGAGGTCCTCCAAGGGTTTGGTGAAAGAGCTGTTGATCTGGCTGCACAGCGCATTGATGCTGTCTGCTTCGGCAGCTACCGACAAGTCCACCTCAGGAACTGGGGGAGAGGATAAATGGACTCAATTACAACAAAGCAAACGTAGAGCGCCCACATGCTCCACATGAGAGGGATAAAACAATCGGCGTCCCATGAAACTTGTGGAATTGGTCTGGGATGCATGGCTGCCTGTTATAATTGAACTTTGTTGTTTAGTTGTTGTTTTTTCTTGCTGGATGTCATGTAAAGCACTGCTCCTTCCTTCATTACCATATCCCCATGCAGCACCCAGGGCCATAACATACAAGGTACAGTAATAAACCACCATTTAACTCATTTGACCCCTTGTGCTACAGTCCTTATGCCACAGAAACAACAAACTTAGGAAATCCTTGACCTGTCTTGATGCTACAAATAGCACACCATCCATAATTCTCTTATCCGTGTCAAATCTGACCTGAGGGATAAAAGCAGAGAACAGAAAGAGCTGCCTGTTTCTCTCTCTCTCTCTCTCTCTCTCTCTCTCTCTCTCTCTCTCTCTCTCTCCCTCTCTCTCTCTCTCTCTCTCTCTCTCTCTCTTTCTCTCTCTCTATCTCTCTCTCTCTCTCTCTCTCTCTCTCTCTCTCTCTCTCTCTCTCTCTCTCCTTCTCTCTTTCTCTCTCTCTATCTCTCTCTCTCTTACTCCCTCTCTCTTTTCCTTTCTGATTCTCTAGAGATAGTTTCTATGAAAATACATGTAACTTCAGGGAAACACAGCAAGAGAGGCAGCAAAGCCACAGTGGCTTTCTATAAATACATAAAAAAAATAAAAGGGGATGTAAAAAAATAAAAAAAAAAATAAAAAAAATGTGTTTGTTGAGTTCTTTTCAGAAGAGTAAATCTGAATCTGTACTGCTATACAAGCTGCACATTGACTACTCTAAAGTATATAAAATTTTCATTGTAGCATTGTTTCTTGAGAGGACCTACTGCAAGGGTTGCTGAAATTTGAGGGGTGTATTTACTTTTGTATATATATATATATATATATATATATATATATATATATATATATATATATATATATATATATATATATATATATATATTAAAGTTGATGTGTTGAAAGCAGGAAAAATGGGCAAGCGTAAGGATTTGAGCCAGTATAAGGACGAGCAACTATAGCTCAAATTACTGAATTATCAAAAATTATCAGGCTAAAGATCCTGTTCTCAATAAGGATAATACTTACTATAATACTAGTACTATTAGAATAAATCTATATAACTATATACACTATATTCCTAAAGTATTGGGTCACCTGACCTTTCCTGCTCTATGTGGTTCTTTTCCAAACTGTTACCACAAAGCTGGAGGTGCTCAATTGTACCTGGTCTTTAGATGGCGCTATAATAAAATTTTGCATTCATTTGGAACTTGGAAACCCAAAACCTGTTCCAGCATGGCAGTGCCCCTGTGTACAAAGTGAGCTCCTTAAAGATCTGGTTTAAATGATTTGGAAAGAAAGATCTCCTGCTATAGAGCTCTGATCTCATCCCTACTGAACACCTTTGGAATGAATTGCACCCCAGGCCTCCTCACCTACATCATTACCTGCCTTTACTAACACCTTTGTGGCTGATAAACCCAAATATAAAATCCATAAACACACTCACAACAAATCTGGTGGAACATCTTCCCAGAAGAGTGGAGGAAATTATGAGCTAACTGGGACTAAATGTGGAATGCAATACCATACCCATGACTAGGTGACCTAATACTTCTCAAGTGGTGAACTGTACCTGATGTCACGTGTTTACGTCACTGACCTGGGTTCTTGCTCTGAAAGTCAGTTTTGCGCTGCAGAGTGGATGGCAGCTCGTTCAGGCGCAAAGAAAGCTGCCGTTTGAAAGGCGAGTTTTTCTGGCTGAGCGCCGGGAAACCACGAAACGATCCCTGGCGTACGAGCTGTTCGAGAGGAGCGTGACGGCGTGGGATGGCGTGCGGACCGCCCGCCTCGGCTCGTTCCGAGTGCATGGCAGCACCTTCTGGCGGAGAGGCGTTACCTGGTGGCACCGCAGGGACGGCACACGCTTCTGCAGAGAGAAAAAGAACATCCGGGTTGTTTCGGGAGTTTTCATCAACTGCACGTCTGAAAAGTCTAACTTTATACTTTTCTTTTTTATTATCGATCTACAATCTGCGATTTGCATTTGCAGAGTGATACATTAAAGACACGTATGAAGTAGCTATCGGTGCAATGCGATAGGATTCACCGCTATTACGAAGCATTGCGAACACAATGCGATTCAACAAAAAGAAAAAAGATACAATTTAAACAGACTTTTCCTGTTCTGTCTGCAGGAAGTTACAGCTCTACCTCTGCCATGTTAATCTGTATTCTATGTGACTCTTACGACACGCCTCGGTCTCCGTATTGTTGTGATACGTCAAAAACAGTTTAGCGAAGAGAAATCCACTTATCGAATATTCGTACCAAATTATAGCTTGTTTTCCAAATAATAAAAGCATAACGCATCTACTAATAGTTATATATAAATAAATAGTTTACCGGCGCAAATATGTTAAAAACCACGCATCACGATACGAACGCCAACCTGTACCTGATGCGTAACTTTTATACCGATAACCCGATGGATGCAAATCGCAGAATCGTACACATGCTAATCTACGCATGTAGCATAGAGGCTCACTGGCATTGTTTGTGCACCTAGACCCCGAGAGTATTGGTTTAGTGACCTTTCTTCTTGTCCTGCAGCTGCTTCATGATATCCTCCCTCTCGCCCTGCTGACTGGCCGAGGAGACGCGGAACGAGCCTTCGCGGACGAACGACGTCCGGGTGGCATCGAACGAAGCCGTCACTCCGCACTCCTTCTCTCGCCTCTGCTTTCGCTCCAGGCATGCAGCAAACGCACATCCTACTGCGTGACTCAGGCGCTCACCCTGCCATGGAGAAAGCTTTCGTTAGCAACATCCTAAAGCAATCGGTGCAATCGTTGTCATTCAGAACTGGAAATAACACCGTCTGGGCATTCGAAAAACTGTCTCTAATTATAGACAGTGAAGTATTTCAGATTAGCGCTAATTCGATGCTAGCAGTGATTCAATGCCGGGTTTAGGATTGAACAGCCTTACACAAAGGTCGTCCTTGTGACAGTTAAATTGCACCCTAGCATCATAAATAACCCGTTTCCTCAAGTGTCTCAAGTGCAGCAACATGTTCCAGTCGATTATCTCGTTCTAAAATTCAGAAGACCAGGAGATCTCTCACCGAGTCCTTCAGAGCCATGAAGCAGTGGCACATCCAGCGGCGAGTGGTTCCGTCACGGCAGATATAAGAGAAAGCCTTGTCGTAGTTGCGGTCTGGTGCGCAGAACGACACCTTCTCTATGGTCTGGTCAACGATGAGGTCCTACACGTGGAATGATGCGTGATAGAAATTCGCTTAGACTTTTATAGAAAAAAGCATCGGAAAATGACAACTTTAACATGAAGCCTATTGTCTCTAGTGTGGTTTATCGCATTGTAAGCACCTGGTCTCGGTGCAGTTATGGATTTCATAGTCGACCGATTGATCAGGCCGATTCTTGACATTGTTTTTAACGGATCTGCATTTTAATTGTGCCGCAAATTAATAGGCAGGCGTGTCTGCTAACAGCTCAGCGTTGTTGTAGAAGAGGTGCCGCTCGAGGCGAGCGTGTCGCCATTCCACCTGCGTAACCCTGAGTTGCAGAGACAAGTAGCAAGAATGAAAAACAAGCGTCTGTGCGTTCCCTCTTTACACTGCTAATAACCGAATATAGGAAATGAATGCATGATTTAAGAAGATACAGACGCGAAACAAGTTATCCGCCAGTGCAGCAAGATAATTACAATTGGTAAGAAAACATACGTATCTAAGCTTTAGAACGAAATGTCTTAAAACAGGCATTAAAACGCTTATTCCAAGTAGTCGCTTTAGTCTACTTACAACTAGCTTTTTTTTTTATTTTTATTTTTTTTTAAGTTTGCTTTTATTAATTCGTTTTAAACTGAAAATAAGATTACTATCAAAATCAAGGTCACGCATACATGCTTACTGTCAACAATTATTTACTCAATTGAAGACTGTAGTAGTTGCGACGCAAAAACAAAGCAAAATCATTCATTGCTGCTTCTTAATACACAAACTTATTGGCAACAGAAAACATTATTGAATGTATTTTGTCATTACTGAACACCAATATGTTCAACATGAGAAAACCAAAGTACAGAACAACTTAATAAAAAGGTCTTTGTATAAAGAACAAAGTTAAAAAAAAAACAAAAAAAAAAAAAATATATATTAAAAATAAAATAAATATTTGGAAAGACTGGGTGACTTAATAATGTAGACTCTTATAATTTGTTATTAAATTGTAAAAAAAAAAAAGTGTTGGCGTTGACATAAAACATGCATTTTGAATAAATAATACTACTCCTAAGTCCCAAGTGTGATTTTCGAGCATTATTAATGGGGCAACTTTTTAAAACAAGTTATTACAACTAAAATAAAGTCTTAAAAAGATACAAGGCATCTAATGATGTATCTGATAATCATTAAAATAACGAACTTTAAGCTTTAAAAGTTACTTAAGCATTGATTTTTATGGCTAGAAATAAGAATGTAAGTCTTGACTATGTGAGGAGGTTTTGCAGTGCACTTTTTAGCTTTCATCGGTTCCGGGTTGTTTTTTCTTACGGCCGAAATAAAACAACCAGACGTATCGTGGCAAAAAAAATCGATCGACCTCTATTTCATAGTGTTTCATAGTGATACTCCCAAATATGGGCTTTAATCATGGTGTTTAAACAGTAGCGCCAATTAAACGCATGAGGGAGGGTTGACTTCGGTGTGGGAAGAAGTATCAGGGAGCGTGGGTTGCCATACATTCGCATATTTGCGCATTTGCTTAAGAAATCGTATGAGCGGTTAAATCCTGTAAAACACTGAGATGATACTCTTAAGCAGTTCTCTTGTTTCTGGAAGCACAATCCTTGATCTGATCTGAAGTGCAATTCCCGGAATGGACAGAAAGGGCTCATGGGAACTTTATCAAAGGTGGTGTTCAAAGGCGACGCACAGCGAGTGCATAGCAACTAAGCCAGAGAGGGCAGAAGGGGTAGATTCTCACCCTGTATGTGTCAGGTAAGGAGCCCATTCATCTTAAGCCTCTTCACTGGCTGAAGGGGGTCAGCGCTCTGAGAGGCGGCTCAATGGCCAATTGTGTCCCGGGGAGTAAAAGCCGGAAAACAGGAGCGGTCAGAAAAGAGGAGGGGCTGCTGACTCACATCTTACTGTAGTTCTGGGAAAACAGGAGGCCACGGGGCTTGTTAAATGTCAGGGCGGGACCCCAGACATGCTTGCCCAAGTTCAGAGCGTATGCGGCAGGATGCTCTGGAGCTGTATGGAGAGGGGGGTAAAGGGGGATTAGGTCTCTGCGCTGACTCATTGTAAAGCAGAGGGATTAGCAGATGGGCAGAGAGAGAGAGAGCGATGGCTGCTTGGCTTGGGGGGAGGGTTTACAGGCAACAAAAAAAGAGGCTTCTTTGTGCCTTTCACTCCCTTTTCACAGCCTGTAGAAGAACAGGATGACTGTATTTATAATGTAGTGAGGCCCCTTGATTACCTTTTCAGCAGCGCTGGCTGAAAAATAGAACTAGCAAAAACAAAATCTCTAAATGCTGTGTCTTAAAAATCCTTTATAACAGTGATAACGAGCAACCGTCAACCCCTTCACTGGTGGCTTCAGTAGCGAGACATAAAATAAAGTTAGTCATGGGATTTAGTTTTTTGGGGAGCAGCCAACTACCCCTGCTGTGCTTTTTCCTACAGTTTTCCTCTTGTTCAAAAGATACTCTGTAAGGCTAAAAACATAATGCTGTCAGCAAGTGCTATTCAAGTGGCGCATTTACAAAAGGCCTGCTGATTTCCTGTTTTTCGCAAAAACTTTTCTATAGCTGCAAGGACATGGGCGGTGTGCTCACCTTGGTTTTGTCATCCACCACTCTTAGACCGTCAGCTGAAACCCATAGCATCGCTTTAACCGTCTTCTTTCCGCTCTGAGATGAAGGAAAATCAAACAAAAACAGTGTTAGACTTCCAAAATGTACCAAAAAAAGATTTGGTCTCATCACCAAACCATTTATAAGAGGTTTGTCCTTTATTATACTTTCTTTCTATCCAATATGCGCAAAAATCGGTGAGCCGATTAGCCAAGCTTTTACAAAGTGATGAGATTGATATTAAGAGAACAGCAAGGCCTCCGAGGCCAGTAGGGGGCAGCACTAGCTGTATAGAACCAGAAAGAAAAATGGTATGTAAATTAGGAGAGTGCAACTGAGGATATCGGATGACACAGTTAGGAAAGCTGGGGAGGGAAGACCCGGCAGAATTTCAGCCGCCTATCAAATCTGCGAAGGCAGCAGTAGTGAGAAAAGAAATTAGAAGAGAAGGAAGAGATAGAGATAACTAGTTGGCACACCGAGAAGGTGGGCGAGGGAACAGCTGGAACCTGCTGGAGAACTCTATTGGGATACCGAAGATGAAATATTGATGCGCATCTCCGTAACTGAGGTTGATGCGATTCGCACAATGCGATTCAATGCAATACGATGCAATGAAAAAACTATGAAGCTCTGCAGTTCAATATGGTACAGACAGCAAAACATCAATTTAATTAAGTGCCTTCTGACTTCTAACGCACGGCCCTTCCACAAACAGGCCTTTGTAGTTAAAAAAAAAAAAGAAAAGAAAAAAGATCGAATAAAACCAAATGATCTTTTCCAGTTCTGTCGCCAGAAAGACGCAGCTCTACCTCTGCCATGTTAATCTACACTCTATGATATTCTCAGGGTACGCTTCAGTCTCCGTATCGTTGTAACACGTCATATTTGCGTAGCGGAAACAGTTTAGAAATCAATCTACAAATAAAATACTGGTCACAAATTATTGTTCAGTAAAGTGCATCCTCTAATAATTACCGTAATTTCCAGGCTATTGAGCGCACCCTTATATAAGCCACACCCACTAAATTTTACAAATATTTTTATTTTTAACATAAATAAGCCGCACCTGTCTATAAGCCGCAGTGTCTACACTAAAGTACTTTACACAGGCTTTAACGAAGACACGTTACACATGGTGTAAAGGGTGAAATATGTTGCGCTTCCTTTAGGAGCATAGCGGTATTTTGGGAATAGCCTGCCAGAAGCGAGCTCTCCCTTCACCCAGACTCAACGCGCTACAACGGCTTGTATCTAAACAGTAGCCGACCAAGAAAGTCAATGTTCACTGTCCTACTCCTTCCTTTCACAACTATTTCTCTCGGGAGTTTATCTTTTGGCATCGTTGTGCGTTTAAAAATCACCCGATGGAAGTTTTTTCTCCGGATGCCGTGCAGCTCAGAACACAGGTGAGATGTGTTTTTTATCATTTCGGTTCGGAAATTTCATTGGTCTAATGTTATGTCGCTCAGTTTTTCGGCTTGAAGTTTGTGAAAACGGGAAAAACCCAGGAAAAAATCATAAATAAGCCGCTTTGTTGTTTAAGCCGCGGGGTTCAAAACGTGGGAAAAAAGTAGCGGCTTATAGTCCGAAAAATACGGTATATACTAATAAATCAGTTTATACCGATTCAAATATGTTCTTGTGATACAAATGTCACTTTTTGATTCGGCTTAACTTTTAAGCCGATGCACTGATGGAAATCTGCGAATCTGAGCATCAATAGTTCCTAATAAAGCGCATCTTTGATGTCTACCCCCAAACACAATCACTTTAACAAAAGAAAGTACACTCTCGATTAAAACACACACGACAATTTAGTTAGATAGTTAACATTTTTGGAAAAATATCTGGACTTTTGAAACCTGCACCATAGAGCTAGCTCCAATGCTGTCAAGACTGGCAGAATATTTGGAGCCTTAGAACATCCCTTATTTATTTCACCATGTTTCATTTCTTTAGCGAGAAAAATAGCGGTCTCAAATCCTAACCGGTTGTTATCTGAAATCTGATTCTGATCTCAATAAAAAGGGAAGATCGAAGACATACTCACCACTTTCAGTTTCTTCACAGCCTCCTCACATACGTGCATCCCTCTGGACTCCTCCACCTCCACCAAACCCAGATACTGCACAGGAGAGAACGAGCATGAGGAAAAAAACAAGGTTTCATGCCTTCTATTGTTTTTGTCACTTCCCTAGAAACAAGGGTAGCTGAAGTGTCCGAAATTGTTGATCATCGATCGCTTCGATTTCAATATCAATTGTAAAAACGTGGAGCTCCAATGCAAACAAAAACATGAAGGTTCGTAGCTCTGATTTGGTGAAAACTGAGCACTCTGAAGAAGGATGGTTGTAGAATTGTGCTGTAGATACGCAAACCTCCTCATCTGATCGACTCTTATTTCTAGCCATAAAAATCGTAAAGACCTTATTTTAAAAATAAAATACTATAAAAGAGCAAATTGTGTAAGATTGCGATTGGTTTATGATCATGTAATACAATTCAATTTTATTTTTATAGCGCTTTTAACAATGGCATCGTTTTTTAAAGCAGGTAAGAAAGAATAAATAAGATTGTTCTTTATAAGTTTTTTTTTTTTTTTTTTTTTTTTTTTTTTTAGAATTTACTATATATTCAAGATTATTTAAGTTTAGTTCGTTATTTTACATGCAATTCGAGCTTAATTATTAGCAGAGACATAATTTGAGGCCTTTTAAAACTTTATTTTAGCTGTAATTGGTTTTAAAGTTGCCCAGTACCAAAAAAATTTTTAATATTCAATGAAATTGACATAGGTTTATATATTTTTTGGAACTTTTTTCTTTATACAAAGTACTTATTGCTTTTTATTAAGTTGTTCTGTAGATTTCAGTTTCTCCCGTTGAACATATTGGTGACAAAATACATTCAATAATGTTTTATGTTGCAATAATAAATATAATTACAATATTTTATGTTGCATGGATGCATGACCTTGATTTTAACAGTAATCTTGTTTTTAGTTTAAATCCTTTGTCTCGTTTTAAGACAGATTATATAATTACGATTCTTAAATTAAGGGGAATTTTATTGTTTGATAGCCTGAAAGATCTTTTTAAACAAATTAATAAAAGCAAACTGTTTATAAAAAGAATTAACAAGCTAGTTTTAAGTAAATTAGTCTAAATGACTGCTTAGATATAAAGTCTAATTTTCCTATTTCAAAAAATCTTACCAAGCGTAATTAACTTACTTCACTGACAGACAATTTGTCTTCTTTCTAGTCAGATCTTCTTAAATCATGCGTATATTTCTAATATTCAGACGGTTATCATGTGCAGTGCACTTTTTTATCAGAATGGAACTGGGAGACCAGTCAGGATTAAAATCAATGGATGGAAAGAAAAGAAAACCTGTGTTAGTCTGAAAGAGAATTGAAGACTGGAGTAGATGTTCACCTTCCATGCTGAAGTTGTTCAAACCCAAGTGTGTCAGAATGCCTCAGTGGCAAGACTTGAAATTTCCTGTTCAACAACGGTTTCTATTCACAGATCTGACAGAGCTAGGGCGATTTTGCCAAAAGGAATAAGCAGGAATATCAGGATCCAGATGTGCAAAGCTGATAAAGACACATGACAGATATAACATATGCTTGTGACTGCAACTGCCAAAAGTGTTTCAAGTTCGGCTAAATATTTATGCAGCCAAATAGTTCAGATCTTCCAATAGACATTTCTCCTGTTTCTTCGATGTTGGGATTTTCCTCCTGCTGTCCCGTTAATAGGTCTAATAAATCAACTGCATTTAAAGGTGTCATGGCACATCTTTCCTGGAAATTTCTCAACTCTTGTTCATAAGTTCTTGAATGAATTCTGCTAAATCTCTTCCTGGATGGTTGACACACCAATGTTCCCAGGATTTCTGGCAACCCTGTTCACTTTTCACTTTCTATTCCTAGTTAATTATTGGCTATGGCTAAATGCAAAAGAGGTAAGGATGCTAAATATTGATGGAGAAAGGTTTATTAGGATAGTTTTATTTTTGGTCTAGACTGAATTTTCCAGCCATATGTGGTTTTACAGCAAATTTTTACCACACGTTCATAAAGGATGTGTTAGGATGCTGTAGCATGAAAATTTCCCTTCACTTGAATCTGTTCCATTATGACAATGGCCCTGTGCAAAGAACCAGCTTCCTGAAGATATGCTTTACATTGGTTGGAGTGGAACATCTTGATTAGCCTGCAATAGAGCTCTACAATACTGAACCCTAATAAACACTCGAGGCCTCGAGGCCTTCTCACCTCACCTACATCAGAACCTGGAGCTATTAACAACCCTTGTGGCTGAATGTGGACAAATCTCGACAACCACCCACCAAAATCTAGTGTAACATCTACCAGAAGAGGGGAGGTTAATTGGAAATGTGGACTAAATGTGGAATGGGATGTTTAAAAGGCACATAGACCATAGACCATAGACATACAGACCATATAATCCGATCCGCTAATATGTACACATATAAGACAGAACATTTACTTTAACCTGAGAAAGAAACAGTTAATTTGCAAAGGGCCTGTTTTATATTATGGGATAATGTGAGCACTGAGCAGAGGGTCCATTAGAGAATTATATCTCTGTCTCCTTGAGACTTCGGAAGCCTCGAGCTACCAATAAAAACGAGGCTGAATTTAATTATGTTTATCTGCAAAAAGACTATCATTAATGTCAAAAGAAGCTTAGCTACAATTATGGATATTTTTTTTTCTGTCTAGATATACCATGTCAGATAGTGTCCTGAATACTTGCACATGTTTTGATAGATATAAGCATGATTACTTGCTGTTATCACTATAAAGGAGGTAGATTGGCCAAAAAAAAGCTGGACGTGTCAAGTATTTTTAGCGCTTGCCCAAGCACCGCAAGCACGCTATTGACTTTTCAAGCTTTTAGTCCACCGTCTATATCTGACCTATTTCAATGCAAGCCCATTTAGCCTCATGGACATGCCCATTAAATTATCACTCTCCTGTCCTTATTACTATCAATATCACTATTCTGGACCACACTTTCTCGTCTCTTCTCTGATTAATGAGTTTGGGAGAGGCTGGCTAAGTAACTAGAACAATATTCGTCTTTTATTGCTGATCAGCAGCACATGCTCGTGTCTTGTCAGATAAAAAATGGTGTAGATTTTTATAGAGGTCGACCGATTCATCGGATTTTGCCATGTGCTGTTCGCTTTGACACGTGAGGCTGCGTGCTGCACGGAGAGTGCTATATTATATTTATTATAATTGATCATTTATTAATTATATATTTATATTTACTCATAAAATTTATATATTCACATTCATTTCACGTAGCACATTTTCAGGATTCAGTAGTGTTTTTGATTTTTGATTTTTATTTTTTTATAAAATTCAGTAGTATTGTTTCATAGACTGTTTTTTTGTTTTATCCAGTATTCATTTTAAAAAACAAATCGGTTGATTACGATTAAACCTAGCCATTGGTATTGGTAAAATCCACTATCGGTCGACCTTTAATTTTGTATACATTTTTTTACCCGAACGGCGAAGCAGCATTTGCCCTTGCGCACGGCTTCTTCGTCGGCCTGCCACTGGTGCGGTCGGCTAGCCTCGGGCACGTAGGTTGGCTTTTTCCTGCGCAAACTCTGACGCAGCTTATTCATCTCCAAACTCTCAGGCTCTCTGTTGCTGTGGAGAAAGAGAGTCAGATTAATAGTGGCCATACCTTTTTTTCCGAATGTACGTACTTGTATGAGTTCAAAATATTGTTAGAATTCAGTTCTATTTTATTTGTATAGCGCTTTTAACAATGGTGGCACAAATGAGTCCCTTTAAGTATTGATGAGCAAGCCATTGGCACCAATGGCAAGAAAAAAACCCTTGAGATGGCATGAGGAAGAAACCTTGAGAGGAACCCGTCCTTATCTGGGTGACAGCAAATGAATTTCATGCTTCTGTTTTGGGGAGTGGAAAATATTTGTTAAGTTGCTTCAAAAATCAAATATTTTTTGTCATTGTACAAACAATGTTTGTACTGAAATTTAAAGTGGCTCTTCTTCTTCTTCTTCTTCTTGCTGGTTCAGCAATTTATCGGCCCCTTGTTCAGTCACTACGATCTCATCAGCTGCCGGCAGCTCGTTCTCGGTGCCTTCGATCATCAAAAACACCGTTTTATTCAAGCACCATAATCAGGCCATTCACAGTCCCTTCGATTTGCATTGGTAATTCCGAGTGCCGCATAATAACACATGACATAATCCAAGCAGTCTCTTCTAAAGAATGCTGATTGAGGCTAATTTGCTTCACCGCAAAGCCACATGAACCTCTACAAACGAGGAAAATCCCACTGACCCACTGTAGGAGTACAAACAAAACACACGCTTGTATAGCACACACAAAATACGTCAATGCAAATGGTTAACGACGTTATGGTTCATTCACATTTATTCGTTTGTCGTTTGTCTTTTCACGCGCTCAGTCCACACTACACTCCGATTTCTCAAGACATCTATATGCAGAAAATACATGGCTTTCTTCAGCACACACTCGTTCCAACACAATTCAGAGCAAATAATGCAAACACAGACAAATATGCATCCTATTTCGATTACAAACACAGTTTTAAAATAGCGCCGATGAGGCGGTTGCAGGTGTGGACAAATCAGTGGAAAATGCTCTCATATCGAGGCTTTTTTTGTGTTATTCGTACTTGCTCAGCAGACTTAAGAAAAAAAAATCCCACTCCTGTTTTATTTCCAAACCTGAGTTTTGCAGTGCTGCAATGCACCTTGGTGCGGCACGAATCGCTTGCTGCATTACACACATAATAGACCAGTTTTCTGGATTGAATTCTGGATTTTTCCTGTGAAAATCGGAACCATTTTGACGTCATGTTGAAAGTATATTTTAGGACGGAAAAACATGGAGGCATCTTTTTAGAAAAAATCTAGCAGGCCAACAATACTGAGTGATTCCCATTATTATACATGTAACTACTGTATAATAAAACACTACAAATTTGACTAGCTTGTGTGTGTATGCTAACTGATGCTACTTGTTGCTACGAGCAACCATGTTAAACTCAGGGTTTAGGAAACTTATTCCAAATCAAGGAAGTCTTTTTCTCTTCAGAGTAACAAGTAAAAGTAACATATCAGCTTTTCAGAGTCAGGGACATGTTAAAAACACTGAGGAAACCGAGCAAGATAAATTTCATACACATACCGCACACATTTACCTCAGAAACAAACATATCAACAGGCAATGGAGATGCTAACCGGTTGTGCAACAGAACTAGCATGGCCAAGAGCATTGATCATTAAGCAAAAGCAAATTAAAGATGTAATTTGCTACATTAGAATCAAATGTAGATAATAATATATTTCTTCAATTCCTTTAGTCTCTAATATTATTAATTAATGTTGTGTAACTAGCAAACTGGCAAGCTATGATGATAATGATATTACAGTGATGGCCATGTTTGAATTCAATTCAACTCATTAAATTCAATTCATTGTTTAACCTCTTTAAACAAATCATGGGTGGGCTAGCTAATACATTTTTGTTCACCTCAGAGCTCGTCTACAATAGGACGATGACCGAGGAAAACCAGACAGACTTGTGTGCCAGATATCCTGAGGTCACACAGCAAGGTCATACCGCAAGGTCACACCGCAAGGTCACAAGCGACACCACTTTTTTTTGTGGAAGTGACTGATCATGTACTTAGTTTTCCAGCCACACTGTCTGATAGATAGGGAAAAAAACATATTGAGGAGTGTGTTCACCCACTACCACACCTCTTCCTGAAGTAATCCCACTGGCTACTGAGCTTTGTACAGAAAAAAGTCTGAATAAAATGAGCCAAAAATTAGCAAAGTTGAGAAAAGACTTGAGGCAGTAAATAAACAAAATTAGGACATGCGGAGAAATGGGTGGCACCCCGAGCTCATCTGATTGAGGTCAGTGTTGTAACGCATGGTTTGCTCTCAGCACCGGTGCCAGACACTCATATATACTCCACTAGATTTCAACCCTTCAGGGTGCAGGATCGACTCCATGAACCGACGGAAGCCAAAACTGAAACTCGTCAGAGCAATTTAATGTAAGCATTAAGCGAGGGAGAAGGTTTGAAGCTCGCCTTCGGAACACGTCACAGTACTGGCCAGGGCCACCCAAAGATGTGAGCTCAGCACCAAATGGGAACCAGCTGGAGTCTAGTGAAAAAAATAACAGACGAAGGAATGAGAGTTGGCAATGACAGAAGCATCTCTCGCGCAAACACTGACAGCAAACGCCTTCACAAGAGCCAACGCATTAACACACATTTACAAAAGCTGAACAGGCTGTCAAAAGTTTGGAAGTCTTTGAGACTCCTGTTCCTTTAGTTTATACGCAACACATAGGTAAAAGGCACACAAAGAATTGGACAGTGAAAAAGGAAATGGAAGAAAGTTCTGGGAAATGTCCAAATCGGACATTTTTGGCTCTAACAGAAAAGCTTATGTAAAACAAGAAAAGGCGATAAGATGTTTTCAGACTGCCTCACACCCACAGTCAAGAATGTAGTTGAAATCCTAATGGTTTGGGGTTGTTTTTGACCAGGGAAGGTTGTAATCTTCTTCCGGGTCAACGGTATACTGAACCAACATGGCTACCATTCCATATTCAACACTATGCATTTCTGTCTGGACCGCAGCTAATTTGGAACCGAATTCCCCATACAACAAGACAATGACCCAAAGAATATGTCAGAGCTCTGTAAGCATCATTTAGAGAGCAAAAAGTCATCTGGAGTGTTGACTATTGTGGAATAGCCAGTCACCTCACCTAAATCTTACTGAACTGCTCTGGGATGAACTGGATCACAAGGTTGAAAGAAAATTTTCAAAAAGTAGTGAAGAACACATGTGCTAAGTGTTAGGAAGGTTTACTAAGGAAGGTTGGACTCGCCCCAGCATGTCAGTAAAAACAGGTATAGGATTCAGAACACTTCAACTTTACTGGGTTTAGGATTGATCGTGTGTGGTGTGATTATCGCTGTCATCTGCTAACTGCTGTTTCGTTAGTTTGCGCAATGTCGAATAAAACGGCTACTGTGTGATAGTTGCGCGATGTCGTATGATGGCTGCTGCTCAGTGTTCTGGCCTTTTACGCTCTTGATGGAGAACGGTGCACTGTGATGTCACAGAGGTAGTAACCTATCATGAATGGTAAACTGTGAAACTCCCTCTAGTGGTGAAGCGTGGAAATACAACTGAAGGGGAATCCTTAAGTATTTCAGCTAAAAGTTTGGAGAAATGAACTGTCCAGATGGCAAGAGTGTGTAAAGCTGTTATTTATGCTAAGGGAGGATGTTTTTTTTTTTTTTTTTTTTTTTTTAATGAAAATAAAGTGGAACATCTGTACATTTATATATTTGTTAAATCTTTATACCAGGGGTCTCCAATCTTTTCCAGAAAGGGCCAGTGTGGGTGCAGGTTTTTATTCCAACCAAGCAAGTCCACACCAAATTCTACCTGTTCAAATCTAATGATCTTCATTTTCAATGACTATCAGGTGTGACCATTGATTGGTTGGAATGAAAACCTGCACCCACACTGGCCCTTCCTGGAAAAGATTGAAGACCCCTGCTTTATACAATTACATTACCTATTTTGTTGCATATCATCTTAAAACACGTGACTTTCAAAAACCATAAAAGACTGTTTCCAAACTTTTGACAGGTAATAGGATAGGATTGGATGGAGGTGATCACTGAATCAGTACCTCATTAAGCAGAATGAGGTGTGCTAGTGTAGAAATAAAACATATTCAGAGAGATGCTGATTTAGGAGTAAATTGCTGTGGTCTTGGGACAGTATTGGGACACTGGACTTTTTCAGTTATATGCGCAAACTGGTACCTTAAATTCGGAGGCTGAAGCTTCTCCTTAACTAGGAGACACAAACCTGTTCCAACATGACATTTCCCCATTACACAAAGACAGCTACAAGAAGATATTTTTACATGGGTTCGAGTGAAATATATCCTGCTACAGAGATCTAACCTCAACCCTACTGAACATCTTTGGGATGAATTGGAACACATATACATAAACTATATTTTTCAAAAGTATTGGGTCACCTGACCTTTCCTGCTCTATGTAGTTCTTTTCCGAACTGTCACCACAAAGCTGGAGACACACAATTCTACAGGACGTCTTTAGATGCGCTATAATAAAATGTTGCATGCCCTTTCCCTGAGCATAAAGTGAGCTCTTTGAAGATCTGGTGTACATGCTTTGGAGAGGAAGATCTTGAGTGGCCTGCTATAGAGCTCTGATCTCATCCCTACTGAACACCTTTGGGATGAATTGGAATGCTGACTGCACCCCAGGCCTCCTCCTACATCAGCACCTGCCTTTCGTAACACCCTTGTGGCTGATGGAGCATCTTCCCAAAAGAGAGGAGGAAATTATAAGCTCACATACCGTACCCATGACCAGGTGACCCAATAGTGTATACACAAAAATGCTATCATAAATAAATACGATTAGGAAATAATAAATTGTATTGAATTGCAAACATTCATTACGTGGAAATGTTCTAAATGTTCCGAATCTTTTTTTTACACATCCTAATGCTATTGCTGTGTCCCCAATCGATCCTCTCTGACGCTGTAGCCTCAGGATAGTCTGTTTTACCGGCACTGACGGTTCTTTTTCTTTTTTTCCCTTGCTCGAAGCAACTGCAAAAGATGATT
Source organism: Silurus aristotelis (assembly GCF_946808225.1). Lineage (NCBI taxonomy): Eukaryota > Metazoa > Chordata > Actinopteri > Siluriformes > Siluridae > Silurus > Silurus aristotelis. The sequence continues at coordinate 27,670,041 of NC_139581.1, forward strand.
TGATTTGAAAATCAATACACCAACCATTTTATTTCAATTCATGCTTATATATATATATATATATATATATATATATATATATATATATATATATATATATATATATATATATATATATATATCACGGTTCACCTGATCTAACGTAATACATAACTTTAAAATGAAGCTGACAATGTCGTTCATTCTTTCATTTCAGTGACGAGAGAAAATACATCAAGAAACGATCACATTCTTTTAAAATTCCAGAATTAGCCTTTATTTTAACAGTTCAGCTCAATATTGAATATTGATATTAGCCCTACCAGCTCACAGGCGTCAGTTTGTGGTTTCATCACGCTCACTCTCTATTAGCTTTGTATAAATCTGCTCCTGAGGGGATTTTCTGCCCTGGTCGCATGGCAGTGATGCAATAAGTAATATTTGTGCCACATCTTATAACGCTATTACTGATCGATCGCTCTATAATGACTTGATGTGTATCTGTGCATGAAGTATCTGAATGATACTTTACATCTACTGTGAGTATCCTGCCTCAAAATAGAGCTTCGAGCCAAGACAACCACACTGTGGGTGGGTTCTGTTGGACCGAATCGTAAGAACACTGCTGTTTTTCAAATAATCACACACACACACACACACACACACACACACACACACACACACACACACACACACACACACACACACACACACACACACACACAATCACACACTCACACATGCAGAGAGAGGAAAAAATGAACTCTCGCTCTGACAACTTTCACCGCCCGAGATTAAGTGTAGCGTGTGACTGCGGTACAGGAGTGTAAAAAATGACTGCAGTTCATCTAACAAATACAAACACTCACGCAGCTTGTAGCATTTGTACGAGAAAAAAAAGGGTTGTCGGCATGAGGACGCAAAGGGAAGAACGGTTTAGTGCATCGACAAGTGAATTTACAAGAAAAGGTACGTACGGCATTATAGAGTCATGCCGTTAGTCACGATGACCTCATTCAGTCTCTCACAGTTGTTTTATAGGAAATGCATGAAAAAGAAAAACTGACAGCTGACCAAATAAATCACTATATGGATATATAGACCAAAAAAGTGTTACACTACAGCTAGGAAAAAGCAGGATTCTGTTACATTATAAAGCTAGGGATGTGAGGTACATTGGTATCTTAGAATTAAAAGCGTTACACAACATGGCTAAGAAAAGAAGTGTTACACTACACAACTGAGAATAGAAAAGTGTTACACTACACTGCATAGAACAGTGTTACACTACCCTGGATAGAACATAACAATGTTACACTACACAGCAGAGAAATGAACAGTGTTACACTACACAGTGTTACACTACACAGCATAGAACAGTGTTACACTATACAGTGTTACACTACAGAGCTGAGAAAAGAACAGTGTTACACTTCATAGCTGAGAAAAGAACAGTGTTAAACTACACTGCGTAGAACAGTGTTACACTACCCAGCATAGAACATTATAATGTTACACTACACAGCAGAGAAAAGAACATTGTTACACTTCACACTGTTACACCACAGAGCTGAGAAAAGAACAGTGTTACACTACACAGTGTTACACTACACAGCATAGAACTGCACAGTGTTAAACTACACATTGTTACACTACAGAGCTGAGAAAAGCACAAGGCTACCTTGCACAGTGTTACACTACATAGCTGAAAACAAAACAGTGTTAAACTACACAGTGTTACACTACACAGCATAGAACAGCACAGTCTTAGACTACACTAGTGTTGCACTACAGAGCTGAAAACAAGTGTTACACTACACAGTGTTACATGACACAGCATAGAACAGAACAGTGTTACACTACACAGTGTTACACTACAGAGCTGAGAACAAAACAGTGTTACAGTACACAGTGTTACACTACACAGCATAGAACAGCACAGTCTTACACTACACTAGTGTTACACTGCAGAGCTGAGAACAAAACAGTGTTACACTACACAGTGTTACATGACACAGTATAGAACAGAACAGTGTTACACTTCACAGTGTTACACTACAGAGCTGATAACAAAACAGTGTTACACTACACAGTGTTACACTACACAGCATAGAACAGCACAGTCTTACACTACACTAGTTTTACACTACAGAGCTAAGAAAAGCACAGTGTTAAACTACACAGTGTTACATGACACAGCATAGAACAGAACAGTGTTACACTACACTAGTGTTACACTACAGAGTTGAGAACAGCACAGTGTTACACTACACAGTGTTACACTACACAGCATAGAACAGAGCAGTGTTACATACACAGTGTTAAACAACACAGTAGGGCTATCAATTATTTTAGTGATCGAGTATTCTACCGATTATTCAAATTACTATTTAAGAAGTACTTTTTTTTTTAATTAGAGAGAAATACTAAATAAGACGGGTCTCTTAAAATAAACAAGTACTTTGTTTTCTTTTTTAGAAAAAATTAAATTTTATTGCTAAAATTGCAAACAAGATTATCAGTGAAAACTAAACCCATTCAGTGCATTTAATTGCCATATTACATCAAAATGCAAATACAAATATATAAATAAAAAACAAATAAGAATATACAAAGAAATTTTAGATTACTCTAAAAAGAAAAGTTAAACGCACTGTACTGTTTTCTTTATGTTTTAGTTTGAAATGTTTCCAAACTTTTGAAACGTTCTCTCTTTTACTTTGGCGGTTCCCTGGTGGTCTAGTGGTTAGGATGGGGCGCTCTCACTGCTACGGCCCGAGTTTGATCCCCGGTCAGGGAACCATCCCCAGCCACTTTCAGTGCCGGTCCCAAGCCCGGATAAATGGGGAAGGTTGCGTTAGGAAGGGCATCCAGCGTAAAAACATGTGCCAAATCAAACATGCGGAGGATCCTCTGTGGAGACCCCTAATGGGAGAAGCTGAAAGAAAGTTTTTTTTCTTTTACTTTGGCCTGAATCCTATGGAAGTCCATTTACACCACATAAAAAAAAACGTTTGCCTAATTTTTTCCTTGCAATTCCGAAGTTTTTTCTCGCAATTTCCACTTTATTTCTCACAATTCTGACTTTATTTCAAGTAAACATCCAACATTTCTGTTGCATCCACCGGTAACCATGTCAGTCTGAAGTTTGAATCTGTTGGTGTATGAACGAGGCGCCTCTGATTCATCTGTCTTGTTCCATCTGCATTAGAGCTGATTGTTAGGCAGAGTTCTCTCCAGGAATCTGAGGTTTAGTTTGATGTGTAAAGCTTTCTGGCACTACACAGGGGGTTGACGCTGCCCAGTTGGTTAAAAAAAAATCTCAGAATTGGCAATAAAAACTTTGGAATTGCCAGAAGTAAAGTTGGAATTGCAATAAATAAAGTCAGAATTATAAGATTCTCTCTGTCCCTTAATTTTTTCTTTCTTTTCTGCAATATCTTCTGTGTTTACCTGTCCAGAGTTTTGCAGGTGGTGCGTCAGTAATAATGCTCTGTGGGGAAAAAACACAGTGCTACATGTGTTGTTAAAGGGACAAATCATTTGATCGATGATTTTTAAAATTTTAGTTACTCGTGGTACATGAGGAATCTTTTAGCCCTACTACAGCATTACACCACACAGTGGTACACCGCACAGTGTTACAGTACACAACTGACAACAGAACAGCATTACACTACACAGTGTTACACCACAACTACACACAGAACAGCATTACACTACAGTGTTACACTACACAGCTACGAACAGAACAACATTACACTACAGTGTTACAATACACAGCTGAGAACAGAACAACGTTACACTACACAGTGTTACAGTACACAGTGTTACACTACAAAGCTAAAAACAAAACAGCATTATACTACACACTGTTACACTACACAGTGTTACACTGCACAGCTGAGAACAGAACAGCATTATACTACACACTTACACTACACAGTATTACACTACACAGCTGAGATCAAAACAGCATTATACTACACACTGTTACACTACAAACTGTTACACTACACAGTGTTACACTACAAAGCTATGAACATAACAGCATTACACTATACAGTGTTTCACTACACAGCTACCGACAGAACAACGTTACACTAAAGTGTTACACTACACAGTGTTACACTACACAGTTGAGAACAGACCAGCATTATACTACACATTGTTACACTACACACTGTTACACTACACAGTGTTACACTACACAGCTGAAAACAAAACAGCATTATACTACACACTGTTACACTACACAGTGTTACACTGCACAGCTGAGAACAGAACAGCATTATACTACACACTTACACTACACAGTGTTACACTACACAGCTGAGGTGAAAACAGCATTATACTACACACTGTTACACTACAAACTGTTACACTACACAGTGTTACACTGCACAGCTGAGAACAGAACAGCATTATACTACACACTGTTACACTACACAATGTTACACTACAGAGCTGAGAACAAAACAGCATTATACTACACACTGTTACACTACAAACTGTTACACTACACAGTGTTACACTGCACAGCTGAGAACAGAACAGCATTATACTACACACTTACACTACACAGTGTTACACTACACAGCTGAGGTGAAAACAGCATTATACTACACACTGTTACACTACAAACTGTTACACTACACAGTGTTACACTGCACAGCTGAGAACAGAACAGCATTCTACTACACACTGTTACACTACACAATGTTACACTACAGAGCTGAGAACAAAACAGCATTATACTACACACTGTTACACTGCACAGCTGAGAACAGAACAGCATTACACTAAACACTGGTACACTACACAATTGAGAATCAAACAGTGTTACACTATACAGTATTACACTTCACACTGAGTCCACTAACAGGTTTGCAGCTATCAAGCAGCAGTCCTGTTCTGTCCACCTGTTTTTCTAACAGGCTTGTAATTTTTATTAGTCCATCCCTACATTCTGCTCGCTATTTTTCTCCCTTAAGCACACACACGTAACACCCCAAGCTTTCAAGCTTTTGGACAAAACCAGTGAAGTAGGACTATGTTTGTGTGTGTGTGTGTGTGTGTGTGTGTGTGTGCAGTTATGCAGTTGTTTTTTTATGAATATGAATATAAAATCTTTATATTGCTAATAATAATAGTAATAATAATATATTAGATGTGTCCATTTTTCAAAACGTATTGTTCATCACAAAAAAAAACAAAAAAAAACAATTGCGTTTCTTTCTTTGTAAGAGCACTGGGTGAGGAATGCTTATGTAAGCATGAGTCCTCTATGGAAAGAGGAGAGAGTGTGAAAGATTGAGAGCGAAACAGCGAGAGGTTGGGGGGTGGGGGTGGGGGGTTTCGAGAGGATGAAGCCCAGCACAGCATCTGATTCTAAATAAGGAGCCAGAGTCAGATAGCCCGATATAAACAACCGGAATAAGTCTTTAAGCGTATCCATTTCGGTCCTATTCTAAACGCTGGAAAGACAAGAGTTCTAACAAATCGGCCATTCGGTACGTCTTCAACCATATGGTACCATATATTTATTCGGCCTCCCATATAATCAGTGTTTCGGCACTCATGGAGACTAAGTGCACATTGGTGTTAACTCCTGAGCTGTGTGTGTGAAAAAGGGCTTTATTTTAATGATGGCTTTTCAGCAGCATGACAGGAAGAGTTACGCTGTAGCCGAGTTTTCGCCTCCTCCGCCGAGCCTCAAATTGGTAATAAGAAGAAACGAGATTGAAAATGACCCTCTCTGTTGATAACAAGGAGTAAGAAGTCGGCCTGCCTCATGCCATGCTGATACAAACGAGATTTCTGTAGATGAGAGCACACAAAGTGCATCCAATTCTATTATTTCTGATCTAAAAAAACAACATGAATGAATTGACGTTTAGAAAGAGATAAGCGCAGCGTGTAACCCAGTTTCCCAAGCTCCCCCTTGTGAGGACCTTCTTTAGACCCCTTTTTGCTGAAGAAGAACAAAAACCCATGAGACCCATGAGTCAGTCAATTTTTTTTTTTGGACCCAAAAGTCCAACCCAGTGTCTTAATACTGTGTAGTGTGGGTTAGGAAGTTACCCAAACAGGAAGTTCTAATGGTTCAGAAGGTCATGAGTGCAAATCCTAGCACTTCCAAGTTTCTGGAAGCTTACAAGCTTTTGGATAAGGCTGTCTGTCAAATGCCGTAAATGTGAATGCAATTCAATTGAAGCTCCAGGTCCAGGTCTACCCCATTGGTTCTCTCAGCTTTTTCAAGAAAACCCACAAATTCCTTTTTCGAGGAGCAGCCACCCCTAACAGACACTCACACACGTGCGCAGACAAAACAAGCATTTCTATTTACGCTTCAGCTCGCAACAAACAAAATGGAGTCGCTCGAAATATCTGGCGTGTCATAACGGGCCAGTGTTGATAGCATTAGCTGTAAAATAGGCACGGTCACTGGATTTCTTTCCTTATAAGTGTGTTGTTGTTTTTTGGAACACACACAGACACGCATGTGTACAGAAATATCGACAGAAAAAAGATAAATCTATGCTCATATAGGGATTGGACTTTCTTTACATTATTCATTTTGATAAGAAAATAAAATCAGGTCTATGAGATGTTGCATATTTGGTCCATTTTCGCCAGTACAAAGTAAATCGTGCCAGTTTATGATTTACAAATGCAGTTATTTGCTCCATTTTTTAGAATTGTTCAGCGTTCTCATTCAGTTGAGTGTTAAAAAGGGTTGAAAACGATGTAAAGCGTATCTTTGCGTCCATATTTTTGGTTCGGGTTTCTTTGTTCACATGAAGGAAACATTTCAAAGTACCGGGTTCGAAGGTATCCTATACAATTGTGTGCTTCCGAGTTTGGGGAAGAAGCCATATAGTTGGAAAAGTCAGACGTCTCAATACTTAGCCATGTAGCATATCATTAGCATGTTAGCATGTTGGTAGAACCGTCATGAAGATACTTGACCTATACGTATCAACTTATGGTTTATGGTAGTTCGTGCCTTAAAGATTTACCTGACGAACTCCAAATAAACCTCCACGTTCTACTCCAAATTTCCCCCAAACCTTTGAAATGAATTCCTAGGCTAATAGAGTATGAGTACAGTATGTAGGTCACTGCCAGGAAACTCAAGTACCTCTTTATTTATGTGAATTGCACTCCTATCAGAAAGGCTGCCAGTAAAGCTCGGGTGAGTATTCGTGTGTGTTGGGAAAGGACATGGCTGGGAGACAGACAGACAGACAGACAGACAGACAGACAGACAGACAGACAGACAGACAGACAGCTGAGTCAGAGGATGGGAAGCACTTGATGGATCTAATGTTCATAACAGACACTCGAGCTGGGACACAGCTTGTTCTTTGTACACTAAGTTTAGGACCAGTAATGCAGATTCACATTTCCCCATACACTTGCAAACGACTGTTCTTGCTATTCACAGTCAGAAACAATTTACTACACAGTAGTTTTCCTATAATATGTATTGTAACGCAGTGGTCCCCAACCCCCAGGGTCAGATGGTACCGGACCACACAGAAAAGAATACATAACTTACATTATTTCTGTTTTATTTATTATCTGATTCTGAATTGTTTTATTTTGGAAAATTACCGGATTCTCTCCACAACATCTGTCTATGACTCACTCTTGATGCCTCGGTCACATGTCTTACCTCCATCCGCTACCTTCTCAAAGGGGCTGCTCCGGCCGCTAACAAATAATACATTACCGCTAAATTCAAACCCCCAAGCTAGCAAAATGAACAAACAACAACACAGTGGATTCACGTTTATTATTATATTTCGAAAATACCTGGCGGTCGTATCATTTTAATTTGTTGTATTTATCCGCCACACTTTAAAGGCTGGTCCGTGAAAATATTGTCTGACATTAAACCGGTCCATGGAGCAAAAATGTTTGGGGACCGCTGTTGTAACGTGTATGTACCGAAGCTTTAATGCTTTACACTGACATTTAAAGACTGGGATACCTGACTTTTCCAGTCATATACGGTTCATCAGCAAAGTGTTACCACAAAGCTGGAGGCACACAATTGTGTAGGACTTCTTAGGATGTGGTCGCATTTAATTTTCCCTTCACTTAAATTAGGAAACCCAAACCTTTTCCAACAATGTGCACAAAGTAAGCTGAAGATATGCTTTACATAGGGTGGAGTGGAAGATCTGGAGTGGCCTGCTGTTGCACCTCAGGCCTCCTTAACCTACACCAATACCTGACTTTAATAAAGCCGTGGTGGCTAAATCAGCACAAATCTCCACAAGCACACTGAAAAATCTATTATAACAGCAAATGGGGACTCAATGTGGAATAGTATATTCAAAACACCCATATTTTTTATGGATTTTTTTTTTTCCCATTATGAATACCATTTTTATTGCCTTTCATTAATATTATTAAGATTTCTGATGAATTTGTCAATATAAAAAAATAAACAACATCTATTTTATAGACCTATAAGTCACCCAGCAGCTTTACAACACCCGTATTACAAAAAACAATATCTCATGCAATATTCAGTGTCTAAAGTTTACTGGGCTCAAAGATTTGACCCAATATGTTGTAACTCAAGTCTGTAAATTGAAGTTGGGTTGTCGATTATCTGCAGAACTTCAATTCATAACATGCTGCTTGTGACACATACTATAATATATTAAATACGCATTAAATGGATTGTGTGCAGTTTAGGAAATGAACCCACCACTAAAAAGTGCACTGTTGAAAATAATATATTATTAATAATTATTATGATCAGAATTCATCAGAATCAGAATACTTTATTAATCGCATAAGGAAATATTTGGGTTTGCAGTTGTTCACAGTAGAATTAAAGATTAAAGTAAAAATAAAAATAAATATACATATTAAGTTATATATTCAGTGAAATTAAATGTGAGCAGTAGTGAAACAAATGGCAGAAAAAGTCAGACTGCAATCATAGTTATACAAGTTTTTGCACATGTAATGATTTTTATTATTATTGCACTGGCATTATTAATGTGAACATTATATAAGTGTAGTATGAAAATCTATAACTAGATCTATATTATCTATATTGTATTATTAAGCTGTAGATCACTATGTAGTTTACATACAGTACATGCAAGTTTTGCATTCAGACCAACATTCATTGCAAATGAGGTGGGGGTGGGGGGGCATCAAAAGGGCAGAACGAAACTATTTTCTACGAAACAGATATCCTCCCTTTGACTGTTTTCTTATTCGAAAGCAATGTTAATTGGTTGAACTGACAAATTAAGGCCAGCTTGTTAAAAAAATACTGAACCAAAAATTGGAACTGACAGCGTCCATGTTCGCCCCATAGCTTCGCCTCGAGATTAAGCTAGGCTCATGTTTTGATTTGAAATATATCTTTAGCCAATAATCGCTGCTGGACAAACCTGGTTAACTTCAGCGACTCTATACGGCTACAGAAAAACAACAGAAAGCCGAAATAGTCTGTGTCTCTCTTTGCTTCGGCTTCCTCCTGAATTGCTTACTCACCTCCCTTCCCCTGCCTCATCCATGTCACTGCTGAAACTCATCCCGGATAGACAAACGGATGATATGACATAACCAAAAAAAAAAACCAAATGGACGTCGAGCTCTAGGTGAAAATCGATGGCTGCAACTCGTTCGGGAAGATGGAATGGACGAGGCCACGCCTCCTCAAGAGGGATTTAACTTTGAGAGGGCGACAAAGATGCACGTATTTCTTCGCAATCAGCCCATGCGTCGTCTTCACACTCCCACACGCCTCAGGGGGGAACGGATCGGCGATTGGTTTCTTCGCAAACGTACGTGTTAAGAGCTATTGTGTGTGTGTGCAAAAGAAAGCGAGAGGGAGAGTGAGAGAGATGGAACGAAAGAGGAGTGTGAAGATGATTAAGCTGGGGACAGTAACGACACATTCTTGACACGTCTGTGTCGTTATTGCTTTCTTTCACTTCCTTCATCCCTCAGAGTGAGAGAAAAAGAGTGGGCAGCAGACAGCTCTCAATCTGTTTGCTGCTCTTACTAGCAAAGCACTAAGCCACACAGCTCCTCTGTTTCCTTCAGCACAGCTGCAGGAGCACACCCATGATGGATGAAGTAAACAATTCCGAATGGGGTTTTATTAGATAAACGTTCCTTGAGACATTATTGCTATGTGAACAGCAAAAAAAAAACCTCACCTAGTGTCAGTACAACCTGATAAGATGTATTGCTAAGGCATCCGACCATAAGCCTATTAATCTTCATGCAGTTTCAGCAACTGCTTTATCCTGTTGTTCAGGATGGTGGATTAGAAGCTTTTTAAAGGAATGCAAGATACAGGAAGATACACCCCACAAGAGATCCCATTGTAAAGGACTATCCTAAGACGGAAGCAAGAATGCACCCTGTATTCGACACCATCCAAGTCCAGAGAACTTATACTAGGCCCACTGGGTCTAAAGTAGGAATACGCATTGGATACAATGTGAGTCCATTGTAAAGCAACTACCCTGGGAATACTAGAGGTGAGGCAGGAATACACCTTGAACAGAATGCCAGTCCATTATAGAAGACCTATCCTGGGAATACATCATTAATAGAAAGCTTATAAAACTTGTAGAGGGCCTATTATATATACTAGTGGAAGTGACACCAGTCATTGCATAAAACCTATCCTAGGAACACTACAAAGTGGTATCAAAAGGTTTTGAGACTTGCTCTGTTTACAGTAAAGTACTTTATTCATCTACATTTACACACTATCACCTTTAAAATAGTCCCCTTGCACAGCAATACAGCGCTCCCTTCTGTGATATGCACTAGATCTGCGCAATGATGTCAAAACATCGACCTTTGAGCTGGATCTTCATCTTCAGGAAGAAGGCAAAATCCGCAATAGCTAAATTTGGCTAGTAGGGTGCGTGCAGAAGTGAGATCATGTGTTGTGGTCCATGATGAAATCGCAGATTTGGTGGGAATAGCAGCGGTTGCACAGCTCCTGATGTACACAGGCAAATGTCTTTTGGTACACTGACTTTTGAAGGTCGGTGCTTCCTGTGACTGTGCATGCAGCCTTGTGCTGCCATCTGTTGGTGTGTTACTCAAACCTTTCTGATACCACCTCGTAAGAGTAGGGGAAAAATATACTTTGGGTTGAATGATATTCCATTGCTGGGGGGGCTCTTTTAGGCAGAGTGGAAGAGAGACAGGAATAGACCCCGTCATCCTATTGCTGAAATTGAGGCACAAGTACACCTTGGATAGAATGCCAGTTCATTGCAAAGAACTTTATACTAGTAACAACTGAAAGTGATGCAGGTATACACCATGGACGGGACGCTATCCCAGAGCGGAAAAGTTTTCCCAGGATAGTGAAGCAGGAATACACTCTAAATAAGACAGCTTCCCATGGTAGAGGATTTATTCTGGAAATAATCAATAAATATGGCTGGAATACACCCAGGATTGGACAAAAATCTAATGCAGAGGATCAATCTTAGAACAACTACATGAATGCACATTGGGTAAAAATGCCAGTCAATTGCGGAAGGTCTATTTTGAGCATGTGTGGAAGAGAGACTGTAATAGACCCTGGAAGAAAAATCATCCCATTGCATAAGACCTATATTGGAAGCACTGAAATTGAGGCAACCATGGCTAAAATGCCAGTCCATCGCAAGGACTTATTCTTGGAAATACTGAAACTGAAATACACCTTGGGTGGATGGCTTCCAATAGCAGATAACTTATTCAATCAGAGAGGAGCAGGAATACAGTCTATATGAGACAAAATCCTATTGTAGAGGACTTGTGAAAGGGAGGCTGGAATACACCCTGGATGGAACAATTGTCCATTGAAGAAGATCTTCGCTAGAACAACTGGGAATGAACCATGAATACACCTTGGATAGAATGCTAGTCCACTTATACTAGAAATACTTGCAAAATTCTGGCTAAAGAGCACTACAACTATACACTCATTTATGCTTATAACCAATTTCACAAAGCCAATCTACCTACAATGATGGAATGGTAGGAAACCAAAGAACCCAGAGCAAATCTACAATGGGAGAACAAGAAATCTGAGTCCTGTTTCTTGGATCCTGGGCACCAACAGTACTGACTACTATTCATCTACTCCTTGAAATCCATCCTGCACAACCAATTGAACTGACCGAATGTTGTTTTCATTATTAACCTATTGAAATATTTACTTTAATAATAAGACTTAAAGCCTCTTTTGAAGAACCGCCGAAGAGCATGTCCATAATGTTTATAATGAAGCATGCTGGAAGTAGGATCATCTTGTCTTGCTAATTGAAACGCGTCCAGACAGACTTGTGGAGGCAGCGGATTGATCGCGTTCCGTCCCAGTTTCTCCTGACCCAAATGCGAGGCCACCAGCAGAGATGGTTCATTGTGTTCATATGGACATTTAACCAGACTTTCTGTGGCCTCGATGCCTCATCGCCCAAAGTCAGATGGGCAGATGGGATTTAGACACATACACACACACAACATACAATTCATAAACTCACTGACAGGCCTTTTAGTTTACTAAAAAAATCACGGCCAGAATTCAAATAATAGCAGTGCAAGTTCCCCCTAAGGTCTGACATTATTACATAATCAAGGCATGTTCAACAGCTGGTCAAGATTAAACAGTGGAAAAAAAAATAGCTTTGTGGATATGTGATAAAAGGTCTTGCAAGGTGATGTCATTTCCTCGAAAGGATTTAAATTGCAAGAAAATGCCTGCATTATGGGAAAATACTGCATGAAAACTAGCCCTCAAACGTAATAGTCTGCATGAAGTAGAACAACTTAGAGCAAACGTGAGAAGGCCACTATCAAAACAAACCTGAATTATCTACCAAACAAAAGGCTGTTAAAGTGTCTGGTGAGGTTGCCAGGTTGTAGGTTGTTTATAAGGGACATTCCCTTGAACACATTAACATTTTTAAAGCACGGCTGGAGCACCGTTTGTGGCTGTTTGAACGAAGAAGAACCTTCATTTAGGACATTCTAAAGCAAAAACAAGGAATACATGCATCACTTCCTGCTAGCAGTGGAACAGCGTGTGGTAATGAAGTTTTTTGTGAAAATGGGGTGGAAAATCTCTTCAGAAATAGAAGAATATCTTCAGAAGCACAGTATGGTGATGAGATGCCCAGCTGCAGTAAGACATCTTAATTGCGTTCACAATTCAAAGATGGCCAGATGTCCGGTGAGATGTCGATCCTGGCCCTAGGATGGTTCAGGCATGATTTTGCCGAATCTTTCCAGACGTTGGTTAAACGCTGGGATAAGTGTATAAATGTAGCAGAGGAGTATGTCGAATGCAGTTTCCACTTATTTTATAAACTCAACGCCCCTATATATGTTTAAAACACAGTAGAGGAAAAACTAGGAGCTGGATCTTACAATATAATAACAATTCTAAAATTTAAACATATTATAGGCCTACATTGTGACATTATGCAACCACAAAACAGACATAACATATATTAAGAAAACCTATATTCCTGCACATTAATGCAGTCACTCAGTCAGACAATCATGTGGCAGGATGCAATGCATTAAATCATGTAGATACAGGCGTAGGGCTTTAGTTAACGTTTAACATTAAGCATTCGAATAGGGAAACATGATCACTGCCAGATGGACTGATTTGGGTATTTACTGGTTTGAGTTCTTTACACAGAAATTATTTAGAGTGGAGCGAAAAACTAAAAACATCCAGTGAGCGGAGGTTAATGTGGGTAGAAACGCTTTGCTGATGTGAAAGGTCAGGCCGATTTAAGCTGGTTCAGCTCTTTACAACCATAGTAAGTTGTAAAGTCCTGCCAGACAAGAACAGGAATCTGAGGACACACTATGGTGAAACCTGGACATTTTGGTGGTTGGAAAGCAAAGTGAGAAAAGGAAGTGACAGGGTTCCATAATAATTGGCACTGGTGATATAAATAGGTTTAAAGAGGTAATAAAATCAAATATATAATAAAAATTCCTGTTTCACTGAGGTAAGAAATTGAGGCCAAAAGCCCAATTCTGCTCATCCATCAAAATGTGGAAGATATCACACACATAGAAGGATTTCAGAGTCACCAAACACTTGAACAGCAACAAATTGTAAAGATAAAAGAACTAGAGGAATGACTTCTGCCATCTAACCACAATCCTGGAGTTAGGAAGAGGAACCTTTACTGGAATTAAAACTATAATGACGTTTATACAGGAAAGAATCGAATCCTCACAGTTAAGTACGGTGGCAGGTCTGTGATTTTGGGGTGCTGTTTCAAATCCTAAGACCTTGGAAACCTTAGGATAAATGGCATTAGGGCCTCCACAAAGTATTAAAAAAATGTACATGAATATCTGGCTACCTTTGCTAGTAGGTTACATTAAGGTTGTGGTTGCCATGGTCTTCTCAGTTCCATGGTCCAAAGCTGGTTGCAGCTACAGTTATGTGATTAGTATATCATGGTCTGTCGGAATAGTGGCTTCTGGTATCCATGGTAACATATAGTTTTTATACACAGCTGGTGCGATTTTTTAAATTCTTGTCACATATACATTAGTCTCAAATTAGCATCTTTCAAATGGAGACTGGATCATATCTCTTTCTCTCTCAGACCTGCACTCAGCTCCATCACCATAGAGGGGGGCTCCCAGCTCATGCTGACACAAACACATCCTCCTGGCAACTCATCCAGCCCATCTGACTGCTTGGAAAGGACCCTTAGCATTCTTACAATCTTTGTGACAATCCACCACACCGACACACCTCCCATCTTCAATGTTCTTCGCAAAGCGAAGAAGAGTAAAATCCACCAAGGTTTCCTGGGAACTGCCTTAAATACGCTTGTTTATCAAACGTGTACCTCCAGCTGTTGATAATGAATGATACTTAAAAGGAGAGCGGAGGAGTAATTTTATGTTTGCAGTGTTGTGATCTTTATCTTCTGCCATCCACTTTTCTTGCTTCTTTCTGACTGTACTCGAGTCCCAAGAGCATGAATGCACTCGGAAGTCCGTCACGCTGACTTTTGGTGTCAACAACAACCACCCCCAAAGACCACGCACACATATACACATCCTCCCCTTCACCGCTTGGCAACCAGCTCCCATAGCAACAGCTGCTATCGGGGGTTTCATTGCTGAGTGTCTCACTTGAAGGAGACGTTGACAGGGGAGCAGCGTCATTGCCTTATGGATCGAAGCGAAGACCTTTCAAACTTGCTGTATTCACTTTGGATTGATTTAATGCTCATAAACTCTCAAAGGAGACAATCATACAGCCTATTTTTATGCAAGATGAAAAGTGTTTTGTGTGCGTTACCTCAGCTTTTTTTTAAATGACATGCCACTGAGGTATACTTAAGACTCATTGTAGGAGTGTAACTGTACACGTATTCATACCAAACCACATACACATCTGTATTACCGAAATCGGGTCTAACAAAATAAATTCTAACAAATCTAATTATTTAATCTATTTAATTTGTGGTGATTTGAATGTTTACTTAATTTAATCAACATTAAAAATGTTTTTCATTCATTTGATTTCAACCTTTTATTTTCACAAATGTTGATAATAATAATAAACAACAAGCAATTTTATGTTTTGCATTTCTTCCCCCTAAATGTACTAAAATCGAACCGTGACTTAAAAAACGATTTACGTACCGAACCGTGAATTTTGTGTACCGTTAAACTCCTTGCATTCTTGTAAACACCTTGTTATGTAACCAACATCCGAATTGTTCAATTTCCGTTTGTATTCCTTAAAGGACACAAGCTAAATATACTAGAAAACGATATGAAAAATTTGGATTTTAAAACACGATACACAATAGTGCAGTACAGTAATTCGTTACTCTCAGCATAACTCGACTCAGAGGTTCTAATATTACTAACTTATTAAGCCATTTCTGTTTTCCAAGGTCTGTAAAGATGAGAGCATTACTGCAAGCCCACAGATGGCCCGCAGAACTGCTGGGACATGCCACATGGCTCCTTCTTGCTAGCTTGTGGCGTTCGGAGCAAGCAGCAGGGGCGGACAGCTTTGTCATGCTAATAGATTGGGACAGCTGCTTTGGGGCCATATGGTGACAGGGTAAACGTCACACAAAAAAACTCTGGTGAACTCCACTGCTATGACAAAACTCTGGCAGTGTTCATACCAAAGATTCCAAAGATATCAAAAAGATGAAAGACTAAAAGACTCGCTTATTCCATGTAAGGCTTAGTTAAACAAACTTGACCTAATTTAACAGATCCAACGTCATGTCCTAAATCTCTTCTACATTTTTGAGCTTTGCATTTTGGTTGGTGTAAATCAATTGACTAAGTGCTTAGGGATTCATAGCAGCCTCGAATCAGGTGAATTATATTACAAAAATGTTGGCGCAGAGACACGTGCATCAAAAACTTACTACTTAGCCTTTATACTTGGGTTACATAATTTGAAAGGTTTTCAGGATATCAGTAAATACAAACCAGGTTTGCCTTAGTTCATCTGGGCATCATTTAATCCAATGCTGGAGGCAAGAAAGGTTCAACAAAATCAATAGAGCTTTTAAGATACATGCAAAGTGCCAGCAAGTCACTAAGAAGTCTCTACCGGAATTGCTAAGTCTGACAGCAACTCCATCTCAGCAAGCCATTAAGAGCTGACATGCCAAAAAAAACTTTTCGTCTTCGCATCACCTCAAAATACCCACCTAACAATCCCACCTAATGATCAATCCGGAGTGAACACCCGAACAAGACGGTACGAAGTGTGGTTATTTACAGCTGATCGACCGGCTGCAATCGCAGCTTACAGAATATCTGTACAGTGTAATAAATCCTCTTCATTGTGGCTTAATTTCGGTACATTTAATGGGAAGAAATTCAAAATATAACATTTTTTTTGTTTGTTTTGTTTTTTACAATTTTAAATAAAATGCCTGCTTGGATTTTTATATAAAAAAAAAACAAATTAATGCAATACACTTTATTATTCATTTAAGTGATCGATTGAATTAAAGACAAAAATTAAATTGATTAAATAAAATTAAAAAGATTAAATTTGTTACACTTTATTTGGAAAATATATGTTTTACATTTAGTATTAAATTTTCTACTTAAATGTTCTACTTATTTCAGCAAACTTTAACTAATGTCTGCATTTAAGAAACACACATCATTATTTATCAATTCATTCCATCTATTTATGCATGAATTAATTCATTCCATCCATTCTTCGTTCATTCATTCATTCACTCCCTCGATATGCGGAACTGTCAGGAATTTCTCATTTTGAAGAGAAATCCTTGAAGCTGTACGTAAAACGCGAAAGAATCCATATCGCTAGACTGTAATAAAAAAGACATTGGCGATGACGGGTAGTGGAAACGTTTTTGCAAGTTTTGCGCAGTGCAAATCGTATTTCCAGTACAAATCGAGTAGTCACAGTGACACTGCGCTCAAAGTGCGAGGAGGAGACTAAACAAACTTGTTAGTTAGTGCGAGGCGAATAGTAGAAATATGTTCGTAAAAAGGACTGCATTCGGTACACATTTGGCAAAAGTCCTGTGCCGAAATGGTTCGGTGCAAATACGTGTACCGTTACACCCCTCGTATTGTTCCGTACTTTAAAAAAGCACCAGAGAACGCTGTAGAGCTGGGATGAGCAGCCGCCATTTGGAGGCCAGCTGTCTGTAACTGTTTAAACAGGCAAAAAAGACGTGTGTTGGCTTTCTGGGTAGACTTTCAGCATGAGGGTTTTCACCCTAAAACAAAAGCAGTGCTCTCTACTTTGACCAAAGCAATCAGAATCATTGACGAGGGCCAGGAGGCTTGCTGAGGTCACCGTGCAAACAAAAGCGAGAAAAAGGAATAATAAATGACAAGTGAAATACGATAAGCAGGGGCAATACCTCGACCCCTCAGGGAGCACTTTCAAGAACATTTCGAGGGCCAAGCAAAACAATGGCACCGATCCAGAAAGTGTGTCGAGACAAAAGCGGAGACTGAAGAAAAGGGGAAGGTTGTTGGGCAGGCGTGACAGGGATTAAAGTATTAATCACAGATGGCTACTGCATCTCATCTTTTCACCACCACCCCCTACCCAACCCCCAGCAAATAATCGACAAAGGTATTGCTTCACTCGCTTTTGTCAGCACGTGTGTCTGTCGAGCAGGAGCGTGTGGTGGCCAGAATGGAAAGGAGCACAAAGGCATGTCTAGCTCTTCCACCCCACCAACCCTCCATCCAAACACCCCCTTGTCCCAGTCGCCGTGAATAGTAAGGCACGTGCTGCTTCTGACTGGTGGAATAAAACCAAAGAAAGAAACCATGTGGAATCAAGCTAGGATCCTTGTGATTTCAGAATTGCCTCAGCCACTATACTGATCTTGTCTCCATCAAGGAAGCACTTGAATTACTTGAAATATAAAATATTTGTGATGTTGTCAGTGATTTTGAGGTGAACTTTTGGTTGAATCTGCAGTCTCCAATGCTGACATCACAGGTTGACATTGCTGGTGCAATTACTCCGGGGTTTAATGGATTAGAATTTTGCTATTAAGCTATTAATTAACTGGAAATCCAGCGTAGATCCGATTAGCAAAGACAGAAATCGGTGGACACAAAGATCCAAAACATCAGCAGTTATGGCAGATCTGATCTCTAAAGCTATCTATGAAAAGTGAAAAGTGCACAGTCATACCGATGATGCTATTAGCCTACTAATTTCATCTTTCGTTTTAAGTGGAGGTGGCTCAAGTGTGGGCTGAATCCATTACCATGCTACCACTAGCAAGTTATTTAGAAAAATGAACATGCAAATGGATTTTTCTTGAAAACCCATACATGATACACATGTTTCCTGGGTATTCTTTGACTCTTGTATAAAAGGGTGTGGTGTGGTGTGGTGGTGATGGTGGTGGTGGTGCGGGGGGGGGGGGGGGGGTTACGTAAAAAACCTAAACAGCTGTGGCACATTTATAGGGATACAATGGTGTCTGAGCAAGGGGGAGACATAGGGGAATTGGGAAGGGGAAGAAAAAAAAAAGACTCTCCGGCCAGCCATCATTTCAGAAGGCTCACTGGGGACCTTTGTTATAGCAGCTGGTTCGGGGAAGGTCAGTCTAGCTGTGCTTCTACTGACCCTTTTCCCCTCACTCCTCCTGCTAAACACACTGAGCTGTAGATAAAAGAGATGACACTAAAGAGACCAGGATCACTTTACACCTTGTCCAGACTTTGGAGCACAAAACAGTGGCAGTAAGTGATCTTCAAACCGGTTTACCTAAATGTACAATATTCAATCTATTATATTGATGTCCACACAATTGTTGTAAACATACTCATATATTGAATATAAGAAGATCCTCTGTGATTTACCTCACATTTATCTCAGGATTTACCTCATCTCACAGCATGACTGCCACGTACTACAAGCTACAGTCTAAATGGACCACATACTGAGGCCACTAAGTTATTTAATTAAAAACAATGTAATGCAGTTACACTAATCCCACAACCTGAAAGGGCTTCAAGAAATTTACTGTGAAGTTACACAAACGTCTGGGTGTTTGGTTACAGAGGAACTGATTTGTAATGTCTGTAAGAAGCCATTCAATAAAAAGCAGTAATATTGTTGCAGTGAAAGAGTCGCTATTACAATACACTCCAGACATGGTTCCTTTTGATTCACAATAACGGCTTTACGTATTTATTTACTAATAAATACATTCATACATTTATAAATTCTCCCCAAAATTTTGACTTAAACATAATGAGGTCTGTGGGAGCGACTGGTGCGCCAAAATTGGAGCTCCAAAGTCGGCTAAAATGCCAGAATTCCACTGCCTCCTTTTCTTGTCACCATAGACCAGAGCAAATGGTGTCATTTGAAAGCTACTAGAATCAGGCTAAGATCCTTGCAATTCCAGAATGGCTCAGTCACAATACTGATCTTATGGTCCTAAAGGCATATTCCACATAAAAGCACATTATATTTAATTATAATGAAATGTCATCAGTGATTCTGTGCTGAAATTGTTGGTTGATTCTGCAGTCTACCATGCTGACATCACAGGATGACGCTGCTGGTGCAATTACTCTGGATCAGATTTTAGTTTCACTCAACACAAACAAACAGCTTTCTTTTCTCACTCATCATTTTCCAGCAAAGTTCAACAGTGCATTATGTGGAAATCCAGCGTAGAGCCGATTAGTAAAAGCTAGTAAACATTGGAAACAAAGATCCAGAACATCAGCAGTTGCATTGCCTTATAGCAGATCCGATAGTGTAGTTGGTGTTCAATAAAAAGTGAAAAGTGCACAGTCATTTTGTGCCAATTTAGCCAGAATTAGAGCTCCAAAGTCGGCTAAAATGGCAGACTTCCACTTCCTCTTTCTCTGACACCGTAGATCACAACAATGCAGGACTGGTGTCATTTGAAAGCTATTGAGAAGCTCTGATTATATTTTTATGTGTTTGTGTAACCATATAATATATAATGTATCTGTGCTCCATCTATAATATTTAACCTGGGATCTTGAATCAAACCATAAACAAATCTTGAGTCCAGCCAGGACTGCTGAAAATAAACGAATGGATAACACATCAAATTCCTTATGCCTTCCATTAGTGTTATATTATTGATTTTACAGGACATTTCCCTTTCACCATTAGAGAGGCCCAAGCATGTCCATTTGGCAGTTCCGCTTCAGATGAATAAATAATCATATTATCAATTAATCATAGATTAACTGAAATGTGATGAGGTAAAGTTCAGTGCGCAATTTGTGCTTTTTGGAAAAAACGCTCAGTAACAATTTTGTGATTACAAACAGTACGGATGAAAAGACTTGGACCTCCCGAGAGTCCAAGTTGATTGAAATCAAATCGTTCCATCAAAATCTGACCAGATGTTGCCATGGAATTTTTTCATTCATTCAAAAGAAGACAAAAGAGAACTGTTCCTTCCTTTTAACTGAGATACAGAATACACACTGGGATACAGTGAGATTATCCAATGAGGCTAGAGGTGAGACTTGCTTACTTGTTTTTGGATTGTGTGTATCCATATGGGACCATACACGAAAGCAGGAGGTGCGTCAGAAGTGCACAAAGCTCTGAGACGAAATCTAAACACCCAAAACGAGCCGTGAACTTGCGACCAATCTATACAAGGCCAATAATTTTTTTGCTCAAAATGAATCTTGAAAATATCTTGCGAAATGTCTGTGCACAAAGTCTGTGCCGAAAGAAAGAACGTAGCCTCCGGATGCAATGCTTCACAGATGGCAGACATAACAGTCATTTTTTTGTGTTGCTTTTCTTCTCAGACTCATTAGATTTTGACTGTCTGGACCACAAGTATGCAGGCTTCATCATGGTGCGTAATCTAAACCAACTGCATTGTGGTATTTCAGAAAGTGTTTGATCTGTTGGGAATGTAAACGGAGACGTAATACCAGATACTGCATGTTAAATTCACTACCTATAACTTCATCCAGGTTCCAAACAGCCACTTTAACGTGACTTCGCTTTATTTTGTTTGAATTAATCACTGATTTTCTGGGACCGTTTCAATAAGTTCAAGTTCTTCATTTGTACATGGAAATTCCTCCATTTTCTAGGCTGCAAATCGGTGAAGCAGCCGAAAGAAATGGATACAATAATCCCAGAGACGAGCTACTCGCAAGAAACTATTGATTGTTGGGTGAACAGATAGGGAGCGAGGGAAAGAGACAGGACCCAGAAAAGGAAAGGGAAGAATCTCAGATTCTCCTGGGAGATCTGCTTTTATCCTGACTCTTTCCTCTCGCTCGTCTTCATATTATATCTGCAACTTACTCCAGGCCACCTTTATCTATTCTTTGAGAGTTTGTTTCTCAATACATACAATTCCAGGACAGCAGGTCCAAGCAGGGCTGTCCAGATGTTTTTTTTTTATTGTCCAATCACAGACATTCAGATTCCGACTGTGTCTTTATGATCTTTATGTAATATTTATGTTAGTTTCTTCATTAAATTCACTTAACGTACCTGAAAATGACACTATATGGACAAAGTTTTGTGGACACCTGACCATAAGATTGGTATGTGATTCTTAAATGTCCAATTCCATAAGTAGTCCCCATTTGCTATCATAATAATCTCCACTAGATTTTGGAGTGATAATGAATAATTCTTACCCTAAAATGTTACATAATTTTGTATAAATGGAGTCCCCAAACTTTTTTCTGTGAGGACCATATAACTTTTTTTTTTCTTTAATGGGGTGTGGTCAGTCTGTAACAAAGAAATGGCATGGGCCAGAGTATTACCAGTATTACTGTGGAGATTTTCTTATGATTTTAATAGTATTTTTTATGCCTCCTAATATCAGATTTGTTTATTATTTTGTTCTGCACCGTACAGACAAATGAGCATAACTTTTCAAGAGATATATTGCCTATTAAAAGAGCATTATTACTGTCATAATGAAATTTTTTTTCATATTCATTGCTTTTGAAATCAATTTTTTTCTTCGACCGATCGCACTTGCTAATAAGCGATTAATTATATGGATACTGGATAGAAATACAAACAAACCTAACAACTTTTGTAATAAACTTTATTACAAAAGTAAAGGAATAATACATCTAATTATATAATAAATCAATTATATAACTGATAAATTATAAGTAGTAAATAGAATTATAGCCCTCTCCATGCAGCGCACCATCTCACGTGTAAAAACAAACAGCATGTGTCTTCAGTGATCCCCCCCCAGAGGCTGCTCTCGTAATGACAGTAAGCCGGAAAAACCGTCGGTATTGATTTTTGCTGAGAGACTATAGTTCCAGTAATCAACTATAGGTGCCACAACTTCTATTAATAACTAAGGGAAATTTTTGTTTGAGGGCCGACCTTTATTAATAAATACTGATATAATATTCATTCATTCATTTTCTCCCGCTTATCCGTACTGATATAATATGATTAATACATATATTTAAAATAAAATTTCGCTGGCATTGTTCAGAATTACATTCCAAATGTGCTGGTGGGCCGAATTCAGCCCAGGGGCTGTAGTTTGGGGACCCTTAATATATAGCATTAGAAATAACATTAAATAACCACGTTAGGCTAAAATGCCTCTATACAGTTTGTATAGAAGTATTACATAAAGTTCTCACTGTACTAATAAGATGTCACTTTGTCCAATCGTTACCATTTCGTAGATTTAAATGGAGAGCTATCCAGGATAATGCTAGTAAATTATGGCGTGCCACAAGGGTCAGTTCTGGGACCCCTGCTTTTTACAATATACATGCTTCCATTAGGAAATATTATTAGAAGGCATGGAATTAGCTTCCATTGTTATGCTGATGATACCCAGCTATATATTTCATCCAAACCAGGCGATACAGCTCAATTAGCTCGCATAACTGAGTGTGTTGAAGAAATAAGAGATTGGATGACCCATAACTTTCTGCTATTAAATTCTGATAAAACGGAGATTTTGCTCATCGGCCCAAAAAATAGTACACAGAAGCTCCAGCATCTCAGCCTGCATTTAGACGGTTGTTCTGTAACTACTAGTTCAACGGTAAAAGACCTGGGAGTTATTTTAGACAGCAACTTATCTTTCAAAAATCACATCAATCAAGTTACAAAAACAGCCTTCTTTCACCTTAGAAATATTTCTAAGCTAAGAAATATGTTATCTATATCTGATGCAGAGAAGCTCGTCCATGCGTTTATGACCTCTAGAATAGACTACTGTAATGCATTACTAGGTGGATGTCCTGCATCATTAATAAACAAGCTTCAGTTAGTTCAGAATGCAGCAGCAAGAGTTCTTACTAGGTCAAGAAAATACGATCATATAACCCCAATCTTATCGTCCCTACATTGGCTTCCTATTAAGTTTCGAATAGACTACAAACTACTGCTACTCACTTATAAAGCACTAAATGGTTTGGCTCCCATCTATCTATCCAGTCTCTTAACACGCTACAATCCGTCACGCTCCCTGAGATCTCAAAACTCTGGGCTTCTAGTAGTTCCTAGAATAGCAAAGTCCACTAAAGGCGGTAGAGCATTTTCACATTTAGCTCCTAAACTCTGGAATAGTCTTCCTGACAGTGTTCGGGGTTCAGATACACTCTCCCAGTTTAAGTGCAGATTAAAAACATATCTTTTTAGCAAAGCCTACACATAACACACATCACACACATCACATCATAACCTTGTGCTCCAGAACATCTGATCACATGCACATTATCAACTTGTGCTGTTAATATCATGAACAGCAGCTACGCTAATTCCTCTCCACTGCTTCTCTTTCTCTCCCCATCCCGAGGCATCCTGAGGTTTGGCCAGCTCCAGTCACGTCCCACCTCGTGAAGATTATGGACCTATGGATGATCATGGAGAAGTAGATGCCGAGTGTTTAAAGGCCCTGGCATGGAGAAGCTGATGCTGGATCTATGATGATCACAAATTGTTCTGTATTGTTGAAAGATTTATGACCAAACTTTTGATGTCACCCATATGAGGATGGGTTCCCCTTTGAGTCTGGTTCCTCTCAAGGTTTCTTCCTCGTATCATCTAAGGGAGTTTTTCCTTGCCACTGTCGCCACGGCTTGCTCATCAGGGACAAACGCACACCATTCACCTTCACTGTTGTTTTCTGTAAAGCTGCTTTGAGACAATGTCTGTTGTGAAAAGCGCTATACAAATAAACTTGACTTGACTTGACTTGACTTCAAGCTTGAGTCACAGCTCAATCACCCAGGACACACTGGCTCATCACACACACTCTAACACACACACACACACAAGCACACAATGAATCTGATTGTTCGTCAAGTGATCACACATTAGAAACGGGCAGCACCCGATGCACGAACAAATCAGTGTCATGTCAGGCCATAGAGATATCAGTCTTCTCTCATTTAGGGCAAGATCCTGAAAATGTCCATCCTTGTATCTATCATTTAACTGATTTCAAGTGCAACCTCTTACCACATCCAGAAAACAGCTGGAAGTGGAGTAGTCATTCGGAATGGCAATGGCACAAGCTCTCGGGAAAGCTGGTTTTGGATCTGCGAGAAGTACATGACACGGGGTCTGAAGCAAACCTGTGCTGCACACAACCGACGAAACACAAACACGCGTCCTAACAAATATTTTTTCCTACAAACACACACCTTTGTTCTACTTGTTGTCAGGTTGCCAAGTGTTTAACCTCCACTGCAGTATAAATGTATTATTTTTAAGTCAATACTTTTTTTGCTTTTTACAACTGTATACATTGGAACCTGAATACTCATGATCTTGACACCCCCAACCTTGATAGTTCACGACTTTACATTTGGAACCGAGAGTAATTTGGGAAAATCTGCTAGTTCACGAGAAGCCGCGAGTGGCTCGAAAGGTCGAAGTAACAAAGTTCTATTTTATTAATATTATGTTTGAAAAACTATTTTATTATTGTATTATTCATTTAAAGTAGTAAATAAACCATTTATGACAAGTAATTCACGATTTCTGTCAAGTTTACACTAAAGTACATGTGCAATTCCCCTTGAAAAAGGAACCATCAAAAGGAGAGTCAAAACCTCGCCATTTTTTGTTACTCACGAGGGGTCATAGAATGTAACCCCCGCGAGTATTGAAGTTGCGCGGTATTTGGAAAGTCGGCCCACCACCTTTTCATTATACGCATTTTTAAACCGGGGAGAAATAAACAGCAATGCTGGAGGAGAAAGGAAACCCACACATTAAAAGAGCATAGGTATCTGGTGTTTGGGAATACTGATGTGTTTTAGCTAAGTTTTAACTTTGCTAATGGACCTAAAAAAATGGGTTGCCAATGAAAAATTTCATTTTATTTGAACCGATTTTGTGTTGCTTGTTTAACCTTAGTTGCAGGTCATCGCGTAATTTCCTGCACTCTTTTAGGTTGACGCATGTATGATACCCTAGCCTAAAAATATCATAGAATTCATCGACCGTTTAAATACACACAGAGCAGTGGTGAGAGCTTAAGGCGAAATCAATTGTGAAACCTTTGTATACCAAAGGAAGCATAAAGATTGATTATTGATCTTGGTATTTCTGAGAAAGACTTGTAAAATATAATGTTACACAGTCCGTATTTATCTCGCTCTTAAATGTTAAATGCTGAAATAGACAGTGGCTATAGCTACATTATTACATTAACACGTGTGTATGTGGTTTTTTCTCAACTTTTCACCTCACACTTTGAGGTACACAATTTTGGATGCATTAGCATGAGATTTTCTCTTTACTTAAACTCAGGACACCCAAAATGTGTTCCAACAAGCCATTCACCCTGGGCACAGAGCCAACTCCATTAAGATATGGGTTACATGGGTTGGAGTGGAAGATCTCCTGCTATAGAGTTTTGACCCTCAACCCTACTGAACACCTTTTGCATAAACTGGAACGCTGCAAGCCCATGCCTCCTCACCTTACTTCAGTACCTTACTAACATGGCTGCACAAATCTCCTCAGAATCTGGTGAAACATCTTGACCGAAGAGTGTATGAGGCAGTTGGGGATTAAATGTGGAATGGGATGTCCCCATATGAATCAGGTGTCCACAAACTTTTGTCAATACAGAGTAAAAATAAACACTGAAATGTATCACTGGTGCATCTCATTTCTCTCAAACATCTTTGAATGTGAGCGAGTGTTGTTTGTGTTAGCCTACTAGCTATTTGGTAACTTTTTGAGCATATTAGCTACTGGGGCAAATTTCGTTCATGTTAGCATTTTGGTTCCTGAGGGGAGTGTTATCCATGTTATTCATTATTACTTGTGGTGCATGTTGCCCATATTAGCATATTTGTTACTAAGCTAAATGTTGTTAGCATAGTAGCTCCTGAATTACACACAGTAACATTATTTTGTAAGGTGAACGTTGGTCGTGTTAGCATATTAGCATGGCTTTATGAATAGTTCACGCTCAGATTAGTTGCCATATAATGGTCTGGTTCATTCTTTTGTCTGTGCTTGATTTCTATCTACTTCTCTTTTAACAGTGTAACAATGACTGTAAAATCAGATGGAACAAAAATAGATGTGGACAATAGACAAAAATAGGGCCTTATTAGAGGTAATCGTTGACAGCTTATTAAATGAAGCGCAGAATAAAAGCTCTTGGATGTTCTGCAGTACTTTGGTATAGGGTTGAAAGCATGTGAAAAAGATTGTAAAGAGGTTTTCCAGGACAAAGCTGTGGTGAACGAGGGCGATTACACAAGATGATGGAAGACTACGTTTCGATAAATTTGAATGAAAAACGTGCACCATTTCACAAAAACAAGTAGATTTATTCAAATTAATATGAAAACACACCCTGGACAATTTATTATTATTTATATTTATTAATATTGACAAGTGAACTCCAACTGCGTCTCGGATTTGCTGCTATTAACAGTAATTTAGCACAAAATAAATGAAGCGCTAGCTTTCAGTTTAGCACCAGACCACGGTAATTATGCATGTGCGATTTTGGCCTGTCCCAGACAAAAGATGGCTCACGTGAAACTAACATGGCAACTATTTTCGCAGTCATAAATCATCCTGTCAAAGAGTTATGACAATCTTGTAGCCAAGGATAGCCTTTTTTTGACATCGTTATACATTTATGATGGCCATCTCACAGTGTGCTTGGTGCTACAACCTAGCCAAAAAAAATCCCATATTTAATGCCGTGTTGATCGACGCACAATATCGCTAAAACTTGTGTACCATTTATGCAAAAGGAACTAAAAGAAATAGCATAAAGTATGGGGATTCCAATATTCTCAGGAACTTTCTGTTTGACTGTACATGTAAGCAAGGTTTACATTTACGTGTCCTTCCCTTTGCAAAACTGGACTCCCAAGTTGGCCTGTTTTCGCTACCAATGACCAGGTCCATATTCTCCTCCCCTGACGCCCCCTTAATTTTTTTCCCTACACATAAAAAAACAAATTTTTGCCCTGTGTATCAGCTGTTTGATGTTGTATATGAATAGCAACTGCTGATGGCGCCATTTTCTTTTGTACCGCCCTGCATAGTAGCCTACGATTTAATAGGTGTCATCATCGGACAGTCTACGTAAATGAGATCCACGTTGCACAGTGCGATTGCTGAAACTGCAGTCCGTCAAAGGCATTCGTCCTCACTTCGTCTCTTCCGAAACAGAGTGATAAAACATGGCTTTAGTCCTTTACTATGTCCAGCTTTATAACTTCCTTATATGTAAAGTGTTCTCAAACAGATCAGCATCCAAACCTTTACCCTTCATGCTAATCAGGGCCATCACAATCGTATCTCGATGCTCGCTATCTAGCCGTTAACTTAATGCTTCTGGAACATTCTAATATCAAAATCTATGGACATTAGCAATTGAACACCCCTCTGTGACCCTGTAAACTGCTAACTTCTGACATGAATTACAAAAAAGAACCATCAAAATTACAACAAACAAACAAACCGACCCCAAAATGTCAAAACTTATTTGATGTGGTCCAGGATGGAATTTTCCCTCAGCAATCGTTCGTAGACATCAGGATGCAATATGGTGTAGCACTTGCTCAATCTGTAGAGTCACACCCTGATTCCTACAAAGGGAGCGACGTCTTCCTCCAGTGCCTGCAACTGCCTGACCCTGTGCATATGTGGCTCCAGCTGCTACGTACCCTCGTGTTTCTCGACCGAATAACAAAGAGAACAGTCTCAAAAACACAGATTTATGGCGGAAGTTTGAGGACCTGAAAGTCTGTCGGGACTCTCGTAAACTTTTCCCGTTTTCAGACTTTCGGCACCGATTCTTACAATCTTCACAATCGGATCTACACACGGCATGTAAAGAACTCCTCACCGAACCACGCATCGATACTTCTATGCTTTCTACTGCTCGAGACACCCACTTATACCTCATCTACAGTACATCTCATCTTACACTCTTCAGACTTTTACACTGGATTATTTGTGTCTTTTTTTCGGTTGAAACGTGTTTACGGGGACATATCAATGAACTGATCTGATACTTGAGCTGCTCCTTTTTTCTATTATTGTCATCTTTCACTTTCCTTCCTTCCCACTCTCTCTCTCTCTCTCTCTCTCTTCCTCTCTCTCTCTCCCTCTCTGATTAACAGTAGCTTCAATCATTCATAAATGAGTTCCGCAGTTCCTCAGGGTTGCCTGGTTTCCTCTGTCCTTGCAAAGAAACATTCCTGAAAGTGAACCGGCAACTCTAAACGGCCTCTATGTGTGCGTTTGTGTGTGTGTGTGTGTGTGTGTGTGGTGCCCTATGATGGACTGCTGTCCCATCCAGGGTGCGTTCCCGCCTCGTTGCCGGAGTCGCGCAATAGGATCAGGGTCCACTCCAACCCTGAAGATGAACTAATGAATATGTTGCAAACAACGTTATTAACATGTTATTGACTAATCAGGTCTGCAATCACTTCTGAAAAGTTATCCCATTTTCAATTAGTGCATCTGATGATGATCATCATCATATAATTATTCGTCCACACATCCGCACATTGTGCTCTGTTTTTCCATGAACTCTAAGCATCCCAGCCCTGAAGTGCACTTGCTGCAGTGATGCTGATGCTCCCTGAAGGAAACCCAGTGATGCTCCACCACGAGCTCCTGGATGGCATGCGGTGTTCATTCAACCCTGAATCTCGCACGTGCGCGCTTCCCTGTAACCTGCATTCTGACGTCATACAGCACAAATCACATGCATGATGTATATGAATGTGTGTTGCGGTCCACAAGACTTACCAGAACTGGTATGGGGAAATCCAACCACACACACACACACACACACATACACACACACACACACACACACACACACACACACACACAGCCTTTTGTGTAATCCAAAGCAGAGATGATTTCAGACCATCTAGATCAGATTTGCGTGTACATCAAACGAATTAAGAAGGACTGGTGGACTTATAAAAATAGAAAAGAAAAATAAAGAGTAAAACGGATTTTTTTTTTCTAGAACCGATTCCGAATCAGCGGCTTTTGTTATTTCGCTGGAGCGGCCACTGGCGCAGAATCTAGGATCCAATCCGAGGCTCCGCCCACTACTAAACCACGCCCCATCAACCACCAAACCCCGCCCTCTCAGCGCCCTATTGGTTTAGGGACGCTCTAATGCAAATTAACCTCAACACTGACATCTGGTGGCCAAAACGGTAATCGCACCTGCTGCTTTTCAGGTACTCCTGCTCCTGTATTCTTAGAGGAGGTCAATTCGATTCATTTCAGTGAAACATTGCATGCTAGTTTTTGTTTACATTTTTTTTTTTTTTTTATCCTTTATTTAACCAGGAGAAGCCCATTGAGATTAAAAATCTCTTTTGCAAGGGAGACCTGGCCAAGATAGGCAGCTGAATTACATCACATCATTACATACGTACAAAGACACACAAAAAACATGAAAATAAAGACAAATAAATTAATAGAAACAGTTTGAAAGCCAATTATGCACTTACAATGAAATCTCAATTAAAAACATTGACATGTGAGGGAGTCCAACTCAAAAGATCTCATTCTTAACTTAAAAACACTCAAAGGAATCAATTCACTAAGTTTTAAGTTGTTCTGCAGCAAATTCCATGTAAAGGGAGCAGAATAAACAAAGGCCTTTTTACCCAGCTCAGTACTGACATGTGGGACAGAAAGCAAGATTGGTCGGTAATGATTGATATGGACAGGGAATTACGTGCATTAAGTAGTTTTTAATTCTACAATACATTTTAATTCTACAATAAAAGAGATGAGAATTAATGAAGTACAAATACTGTACTTAAGTAGACTGTTTCTATACTATTATTACTGTACACCACTTTGGTCAACTTTCAGGTGGAATTGAACTTTAAATTGTAAACTTGAAATGTACAATTTTTAAATCAAAGCTACTTGAATTCCTGACCAAATATGACCTGAGGTTTTTCTAAGCAAGTTCTCTTTCATGTTCAGAATCTGAGGTCAATCCCAAAACAGCATGCAAACAAAATCCAGGTCTATTTTCTGGATTATTTAAAATGAAAACTTTTTTTTATTGTGACTCTGCAGCCGCACTGGTCATACATTGATATTCGGTGAACAAAACACACCAAAACCCCGAAAGTGTGATCAGGTTTCCACATACAATGAAGCCAGTGTGTGTGTCTGTTAAAGAAATGAATAATGTAAAGGATTGTGTATCCCATGGACGTGACTGAAGCGGGTTCACTTCAAACTCTTCTTTATTACTATTTAATACTGGACATCAATGATGATTATCTGTATAAAATATATTGTAATGTTAAAAACCTCCAAAAAAAACCACAATCATGTAGGTAGACATAAGTACATAGTTATATTGCCCTCTCACAGCTCCTCTGAGGTTCTAGGGTTTTCTCCCACCTCTGAAAAAAAGCTAATTCTAGAACATGGATTTGATGCAGGGTGTAAATCCGACATCACACCCAGTAATCCACTGCGACCCTGAGCAGGATGAAGCTCACTGAAGATGAAGAGAAACTCACCCTTTCTTTCTGTAAGCGCAAACTCGACTACTGCTGACTCACTTCTTAATCTAGATTTATAATTCCTCAAAAAAAAATTGAAAACAGTGTTTATAAAGTGTGAAATAAACAGGGAAGAAACAGGGGAGAAAAAGGTGAAAGGAAAAAAAAGAAAATGAGAATTTAATGCAGAACAAATGGCCAAAGAAAGAGAGCGAGAGAGAAAGAGAAAAATCATTATTAAGTGAAAAGGATAAAAAAAAAGTTTGACAGAGAAACAAAGAAAGTAAGAAAGGTTATGACAAATAGAAAGAAAAAAATAAAAAAAATTATGACAGAGAAAGAAAAATAGAAGTAAAAAAGAAAAAGAATGACAGAAAAAGTAACCAAAGAAAAATTATGACAGAAAAAGAAAAATAGAAGTAAAAAAGAGAGAAAAAGAATTACAGAAAAAGAAAAAGTTATGACAGAAAAATAGAATAAAAAAAAGAAAAAAATTATGACAGAAAGAAAGAATGTCATGAGAAAAAGAAAAATAAAAGCTAAAAAAAAAAAGAGAAAAAGAAAAGTAAGAAAAATTATGACGGAGAGAAAGAATGTTATGACAAAAAGATAACGACAAAGAAAAATAGAAGTAAAAAAAAATAAATGGAGAAAAACAGTAAAAAAGAAGAATGCAGGCAAGTGACAACAAAAAACAAGAGATTGAAAATAAGAGAGAGCAGTGAGCGAAAGAAAGAAAAAAAAGGGGGAAAAATGGCAAAGGAAAAAAAAAGAATAATATTAAAAAGAAAATACAGGAAAACAAAGTGAGAAAATAAAAATAACTTGGGTAGAAAAAAAAAAAAGAATAGAAAAAAATTGTGATATGGGGGTGGGGCATAAAAAGGTGAAAACTTGGGCGAATTATTCAAGCCCACCATTCGGACTCTGACTGGATTCTTTATGTTACAAAGGTCAAAAAAACTAAAAAACAAACAAAAAAAAAGGTAGATACGAATAACAACACATCACTTAATTCTGCAAGGAGTGTAACAATTCAATTCTCCACCTGTCCAAGTGTGTGAGGTCTGTCAAAGAAAACATGAAAAACACACACACGTTTCCTTTTTATTTGTGATTAAACTCCTCAGTCATGACACTCATTTAATAAAATAAAAAAAAAAATAAAAAAAAGTTCTCATATTCCAGACAGGCGTCTCGGCTGAGTCTATTCTCCACGCTGACGTTTGTACGCTTCGTAGATGTCGAGGAACATTTCTCGGCAGGGAATCTGCGCCTTGAGCTTGGAGCAGATGAGGAAGGAGCCGGCCATCTTGCGGTGCAGGGAATACGTCTCCTCGGGAGGAGGAGTGAGCCTGTGACGCAGCATCACCGGGAGCAGGTTGTGGATGCGACGCGTTGTGCTCTGGGTGCTGAAGTCGAAGGCGTCCAAAGAGGCGAACGCTTCTCCCAGGATCATCACCGCTTCTACGTGAGCGTCCGCGAAAGCCTGGGGGACGGAGACACGGAGGACGTTATGACAAAGAAAGAAAGAGGTTATGACAAAAAGAGAGAGAGCAAAAGAAAAAAGGGGTGTGACAGAGCAAGACCGAGCAAAAAAGAAGGAAAGAAAGAAAGAGTATGACGGAGCAAGAAAGAAAGACAGAAAGAAAGGTTATGACAGAGCAAGAAAGAAAGAAAGAAAGAAAAGGTATGACAGAGCAAGACAGACAGAAAGCTGCAAGGTTATGTAAGTTGTGTAAGTAAAAGTCAGGGAGGAGTAAAAGACTCAAACCTTGGTTTCGTAGCCAGTGAGAAAATTCAAGTCTTTGGATTTCTGCAGAACTCGGGCTCGATCTCCGACTGAGGCCGCGTGCACCACCTAGTGGTGTACCAAACATGGCATTTTAGGTTTTATCCAATTGAACAGATTTTACTCAAAAGAAACAAACTAACAAGCAAATAAATAAAAAAAAAGACTTCCTACCGAATGAAAACTGCTGAAAACAGTCTGTGTGATATGTAATTTTAAAAATGTACACAATATGTATCCTAACACAATATTTCACTAATATATTTAATTTAATGTTTGAAGTGTTATTTTTAAATTGTCCTGGATTTTAGAAATCCAGTCAGGAGGGAAAAACATAAAAAAAAATTCCTCACACCTCAATGTAATCATCAGTGAAGGCCTTTGGGTATTCCCTGCAAGCACCGAAGTCTAACAAGTAAATCTGAAAAACACAAAGGAAAGCAACTGTTACAAGCATTCTCCATATCCACATTCGTATTCGAGTAGTCGTTGAATATGGCATTATCGTGCACCTCACAACCTCACTTGCACCTCATTATACTCAATATGTTCTTGATGCAAAGTGGGCAGATGAACAATGACATAAGAAAAGACGCAGCAACATCATGAGCGGTTACAGTAGAATTTATCCAATGGATTGGATACGAACAACAGATTCAACGCTTACCTTGTCCTCCTCCGCATTGTAGAAGAAGTTGGACCAGTTGGGGTCCGTCTGCATGAAGCGAAACTCGAAGAGTTCTCGGAGACACAACTGCAAGATGCTGAAGCATATCTGTGGAGAAGCGAATTGAAAAGAATCTTGATTTTTTTTGCTATTTGAATTTGCCAGCATGGAGTCCGTGTGAATCCAAAGAGATAAATCCAGAGTCTGGACTCGCCTTGTTCCTGATCTCCTGATCCAGATCCACGCAGCTGTCCAGAGGGACTCCGTTGATAAGCTCCATTGTGATCACACGGCCTGTGGTGAGCTCATCGATGACCTCTGGGACTTTGAAGATCAGGTTTCCTTCCATTAGAGTCCTGCAGGGTTCAAATAGAAGGTTAATCTACTGTAGTCACCGCTTAGGGAAGAACTTATAGGGACTGGATTATACATGAAAATTTTATACGCAATCTATTTATTTGTGGAAAGCAGTTTAGGGACAAGTCTAGTGGTTAAAACACAATATCTATAAAATTTGAAGTAAAAAGAATTGGGGTTTTGCTGCTTTCAGTTTAGTATCACCTGACATGTGAGTAGAAAACGTTGCTGACTCAAGTCTTCATTACAACTAGGACAATGGATGCAAAGTGGGCAGATGAACATATTTTGTGGATAAATATGTACGTTTTTACCATCCTGTTCCACATTTATTCCATTTTTCGCTGGTCTAATAACCTGCACTTCTCTGCAAAGATGTTCCATGGGAAGATGGTGGACACAAACCATGTACTTGAGTAAAAGTAGAGATTTGCTCGGTAAAATTTTACCTCAGTAAATTTACAAAAGTGTTTGCCTTCAAATGTACTTAAGTAACCAAAGTACTATGATTTATCTATTATCATTTTTGTCACATGACTCTTTGCTTAAGCAACTCAGTTTATGTGAAAAGACTCAAATGTGACTCTCAGCAAGTCAAGTAAGTAAAGTCAAAGTCAAATGGAAATACTTCAGTAAAGTACAGATACATGAAAAAGCTACTTAGGTACAGTAATTAATTACATTTACTTCCTTACTGTGCCTAAAGTGCACTCAGTGTTCCAATTCATTCCAAATGTCTTCAACAGGGTTGAGGCCAGAGCTTTATAGAAATCCATTCAAAATCCACCCCATCCCATGTAAAGCAAATCTTCATGGAACTGCCTTTGTATCATGTTGAAACAGCTTTTGGTCTCCTAGTTCAATTGGCGTTCAAAACTAATGCTACCCCAACAAATACATCCGATTACGATTGTGTTCCTTCAACTCCAAAACTGTTTGTGAAAGAACCACATATGACTGGAAAAGTCCAGTGTCCCGAAATATGTCCATATGGTGTATATACAGTGGTCCTCCGGAACCCGTGGGGGTTACATTCCAAGGGGGGCGAGATGAGAAAATCCTCGAATTTTAGATGCACCTCCGCAGCCCCTATGGTACCTTATTATTCCTAACGTTCCTGAACATTCGATCCCTATTCGGTCCCACTGCGATCCCTGGTCAGGAAACCAACCCCAGCCACTTTCAGTGCCGGTCCCAAGCCCGGATAAATTGGGGAGGGTTGCGTTAGGAAGGGCATCCAGCGTAAAAACCATGTGCCAAATCAAACATGTGGAGGATCCGCTGTGGCAACCTCTAACGGGAGAAGCCAAAAGTAAGTTTATTGTAAATACACCAAAAGCCCTTACTTGAAGCGCTTGGCACACTTTGCTTCACGTCTGTAGTCACACTCCCAGGCAAGCTCTCTGTGAAGGACCTCGAGGCTGCTGTCTGCAAAAAGTCCTGGTACAAAATAAACAAAAATACAAATAAATTCCCAGCTATCAATCAAAAAAAAAGTTCTATGTGAAAACGTTTGCCGTTTCTCACCCTCGGGAAGGGGTACGCTCATCTTCAGCACAGACATCAAGTTATTGACATCGCTTTTGATACTCTCGGCCACTCCCGGGTACTGTCCAGGAAGAGTAAATAGGTTAGCAGTAAGTGTTTATCAACATTTACACACCATCACCTTCAATATATTCCCCTTGCACAGCAATACAGCGCCCCCAGCATTCCTGCCACTCTGGAAAACGTCCTAGAAGTCTTTCAAATAGTGTTGAGCACCTTCTGAAATTCGCACCAGAACTCAAGCTATGGTGTCAAAACGGTGACCTTTGAGCTGGATGTTCCTCTTTAGGAAGATGGCGAAGTCCGCAGGAGCCAAATCGTTGAGAAGGGTGGGTGCGGAAGTGAGATCGTGTGAATCCGACGATCATCATGCACGAGTTGCTGAATGGTCGATATACTCAGGGGTTCGAGCTTGTTAAAGGTCTTTCTGATCTCTCGCCATTTTCCAGTGACGTTCTTCCGCTCTTGAAGCGCGCGTTCCGCTCAAAACGCCACGAAAGACTTGTCTCGACATTGCCGTATGTCAAACGTAGGTCGTGTCAGACGTCTCGGGGGCAAGTTTGCCCATTTTCACGCAGGAGCAAAGACATTTGTTTATTGTTCTGACTTGCTGACCGTGATGAAATCGCAGACGTGGTAGAATTGGTCAGAATTGCAGTTAGCGCCAATAGTCTCGTCTTTTTTTTTTTTATTATTCCCATAAAATGAAATGACATTCAGAAAAAAGTACACCCTCTAATTCAGCAAGCCCTGGTATCACCCAGCTGCAAATTTTGGGGGCCCTTAGCAAGGCCCTTAACCCTTAGTCCAACTCTCAGCATCTTTCACCTTAATTTTACCTTTCACCTTTGAATTTTAGTATTCTCACATACAGTTTTGTGATCTCTATTATCGCTTGTTACAAATCCACTCCTGCTCCCTACCTGTATTTTCATAGCCACTTCTCTTCCATCAAGCAGAACTCCATGATGCACTTGACCAATGGAGGCAGCGGCAAAGGGTTTGTCCTGAAATGATAACAGCCTGTCCTTCCAGTCAGTCCCCAACTCCTCCTCCAAGACTTTCTATACACATGACATGACACAGAACACACGCACAAAGAGAACAGTTGACCAAAGTTATCAATCTATTGTTGACACACGTGTTCAACTAAATATTAATCCCTAAACGTGTTGGTAAAAAAGGGAACGTGTGTCACAGGGCCTGGAGTTAAAACTCTCGCCTTAGTCTTGTGAAAGAGTTAAAATTCAATCTCACATTCTTCAGAGACACTTGTCTCTTCACAGACAAAGTTCTGCCTGTATGTGATTCTTGAACATCCCGTTCCACATTTATTCTCCATATCTTCTAATAACCTCCATTCTTCTGGGAAGATGTTCCACTCGATTTTGGTGGTGGAGATTTGTGCTTTTAATCACAAGGGTGTTAATAGTAAAGTAAAGTCAGGAACTGAGTCAGTCAGTGTTCCAATTGATTCCAAAGGTGTTCAATATGGTTAATGGTCAGAGCTTTGTAGCAGGAGACCTTCCACTCCAAACCATGAAAACCAGATCTTCAAGAAGCTGGCTTTGTGAACACATGCAATGTCATGCTAGAAGACGTTCGAGTCTCCTAGTTCAAGTGAATTGGGAATGTCATGCTACTGCATCCAAAAACATCAAACATTTGTGGTAACATTTTAGAGGAAAAATATAAATGTTTCAATACGAAACCATATTTTTTACCCAAAATAACTTGCAGAACATCTTTCCAGAGGTTATTACAAAAGCAAAATGGGGACTAAATGTGGAATAGGATGTTCAAAACCAATCTTCCAGAAATGTTTGTCCATGTTGTGTATTTTTCGGTCCACTGGCAAGAACATTCCATTGCCAATACCGTAGTCCATCCCGTCTTCCTATTGGTGTCTTTTAGTGGTATTCACACACAAACACGCAAAATTTAAACAATCCTACAGTGTAAATCCAGGTTTAAGGTAAGAAACTTACATTTGTTTGCCAGGCGGGCATAAAGTCTGCACTTTGTCTGACCCTCTCAAATATCTTCTGCAGTTGTGGATTAATGAAGCTGTTATCTAAAAAAATAACAAAAAACACTATTTTTACAAAACAATGCTTGTACATACATCAAGAAAAATAATCTGTCCATAATCCGTTTTTATGTGGTTAAGGAAGATGTTTCGCTGTACCCTGAATGCTCAGCATCTGCCCGATCTTCAGCGCTGCCCCTCGCACCTTACACAGCGTGTTGACGATTCTCTCGGCGTTGGCCTCGGACAGGAGCGGCGAATCCAACACAGCTCCCGTTTCTAACAGACGGATTACATAAATTAGCTAAATCGTAAAAGTCGGGACAAGAGAAATCTGCAGTGATTTAAAAATCGAGCAAAGGAACACCTGACTTTTCCAAACATGTGGTAGAATGAAATTTTCTATTCACTTGAACTAGGAGATCCGAACCTGTTCCAGAATGACAATGCCCCTGTGCACAAAGCTAGCTCCATGAAGATCATCTTTAAATCATGGGTGCCCAATCTTTTCCAAAAAGGGCTGGTGTGAGTGGTGGTATTTTATGCCACCAAGCAAGTCCACTCCAAATTCTACTGGTTTAAATCTCATGATTTACATTTTCAATTACTATCAGGTGTAGCCACTGATTAGTTAAAATGAAAATCTGATCCCACACCAGTTATTTGTGGAAAGCATAGACACCCCTGCTTTACATGGTCTGGACTGGAAGATCGCCTGCTATAGAGCTCTGACCTCAACCCTATTGAACAAGATGAATTAGAATGGTGACTGCACTTCAGGGCTCTTCATCTCAGCTACATCACTACCTGACTTGTCTAACACTTTTGAATGTAGTACCACAAATTCTTCACAAAACCCTTACCAAAATCTCCACAAAACCCTCACAAATTCCTCCACAAAACCCTCGACAAAATCTCCAAAGATCCTCCACAAAACCTCCAAAAAACCCTCCACAAAATCTACAAAAAACTCCACAAAGCCCTTCACAAATCTCTAAAAAACCTCCACAAAGCCCTCCACAAATCTTCAAAAAAGCTCCACAAAACCTCCATAAAATCTCCACAAAACCCTCCACCAAAAACCGCAATTCAAGAAACTTTTTATTGTCATTTCAACAATATATAGCTGACACACTACACAGTGAAATGAAATAACGTTTCTCCAGGACCCTGGTGCTACATCACACAACATAGAGCTTCATTTAGAACACAGTAGAACATGGTTGTCATTGTAGTGCAAACAGCGCAAAACAAAAAGACACTAAACAGAACAGTGCAGGACAGACACAAAACACACAAAATAGCAGTATACATACTGTACAATATGCTATACAGTAGAACCCGCAAAATAAGAGGAACAAAGAGGGTATTTTTAAACATTATCCACAGAATCTCCACAAAATCTAGTGAATCATCTACCAAAAAGAGTCGAGGTTATTATAACAGCAAATGGGGACTAAATGTGAAATAAAACATTCAAAATGCACATACAAATCTTATGATTAGGTGTCCACGAATAATAATATGTTCTCACCTGGTTTTTTGCCTCCGAACGACTGCTTCGCCACCTCAGCGATGGCGCCAATACCCAGTCCAACGGCTAAACCTGCAAGAATCTAGAATGAGTACAGCGTCGACGTGTTGTCAAAACTAATTTAAATCGTGGTCCCTCCAAATGCAAGAAGGAGGGAAACTTGAATCTGCGACATTGTATTTTGTAAAATACGGTAGAAATCTACAAGCTCGGTTCATGTGGAGAAAATCCTGTTTGAAGATTATTAGGAACCCCAAACTGGCAAGAGATGGTAAAGGAAGCCATTTTTTGAGATGGCGATTAGGAAGTTGTAGCTCAGTGGTTAAGGCATTGGTAAAAATCCCAGCACCACCAAGCTGCTACTACTGGGCCCTTGAGCAAGGCCCTTAATCCTCAACTGCTCAGTTGTAAGTCGCTCTGGATAAGGGCCGTCTGCTAAATGCCATAACTGCTAAATGCCATAACTGTAAATGATTTATTTGAATTGTCATCTTTACATTTGGGTATTTTTTTGCTTTCGATGGAGTAGAACAACAAGTTCAAGATACTAATGGTAAATCATCTGGCAGCTGCTTAAAAAGTAATTACAAAAAGCTGCCAACAGCTATAGATCGGATTAATAACTTACACAAAATACATTACATGTGGTGCATAAAATCCTTTTTGCTTAAAAACGCATATAGAGAATTCTTATTGGAGTAAAAAGTCTGATTATGTAAAGTATTTCCTGTCAGACTTTTTTTCAGAAATGCTAATGTTTAGCAAGGTTACTCTTTTAAATGTACAGTATTTGTGCTGAGTGGGTTTGTGAGCCTTTGCCTCAACATTAAGATTGGATTAGCGTACGGATTAGCGTATGACCTCGTATGGCTTCCGTACTCATTTTGCATCTCTACTACTGTATGTACTTGCGGATCGTTAGCGTTGCGGAATTTTGCCTCGCCGTCATTTCAATTCATAACCAGAGTCTCGGAAATGTGAAAATTTGGTGGCCCTGCGGTACTCACCCCCAAAATTTGCAAGTCGACTAAGCCGAGTCACAGGAACCTTCCTTTCTTTGGCTCGCTCATTAAGCTGAAAGGAAATCAGATTGCGGGTCATGTTCAAACCCTCCACTAAAACATTAATGTACTTCATCTTACATTATGATTTACATCCAAATAAAAATTACGGCTTTACATTAACAGACTCGATACAACAATTCTGATCACTTAAGGACGCTGCCTTTCCAGCAACCCGGTTTACCTACGTAAAGCTACTTAAGTAGCTTTTTCACGTATCTGTACTTCACTGACCTATTTCCATTTAAAAAGGCGGTAACTTCATTTTATTTCAAACGTACTTTTTACGTTCCTTTTGTAATTATTTGTGGATAAAAACAACTGGTCAAACACGCGTCGAGCTGCCAATCGGCTCCATTTTGAACTCGTTTTTGATTGACGCTTGCTGGTATCTACTTATCACCCACATACAGTTCAGCGTCAGTTCAACAGCAAAGTAGGTTTGGTCTCATGGTCATTTTAATTCATAAAAATCGGTGGTTTTGACGCATTAATATCATTCTATTAACAGTGTGCTGAAGGTAACATCGGAGCCTTTGCACATCAAAGAGTCGATTAAGCAAAGAGACAAAAATGCTAATCGAAAGACAAAAATATTATAGTACTTTGGATACTTTGGTACATCTGAAGGCAAATACTTTTGTACTTTTCCTCAAGTGAAAGTTTAAAGGGACACTTCTTTCCATGGGTTGAAGTAGAAGATCTCCTGCTATAGAGCTCTGACCCTCAACTCTATTGAAACACCTTTTCTGATGAATGTTGACTGCACCCCAGGCCTCCTCACTTCACCTACATCAGTACCTGACTTGACTAACACCCTTATGGCACAAATCTCCACAAGCACACTCCATAATCCACTGCATCTGTTCTCACCTTCTGCCGAACAGGCCGGGCGGTACTCTGTTTAACCTCCCGAGCCTTTTTGATGTCCTCCGGACTTAGCCTGGCCACCACAGAGTCGTGAACGAACCTCGTGTGATTACGAGGCACCATGACGTGCAAGAACCGAGCACTTTGCCCAGGCCAGCCATTTCCTTTGGGTGCTCCTGTTGGAGCGTAGATATCATCCTTGCTGGTGATATCCGGCGCGAGCTCCGAGCCCACGGCCCATTTAGCTGCTTCATGGTCATCCATCTGTTCCCATCCTTCAATGTCCGGGAACTCCTCGGACTTCGGTGTCTGTTAGAAATACAACAGAAATAAATAGCAGGAGTAATGACGTTTCTTTTGTACAAAGACTACAAGAGAAAAACGTAATATACCTCGTCCTGTCTCATTACGGTGCCGGTCCAGGCTACAACTGCATCCTGGGCAGCTTTGATTCCTGCCCCCAGAGTTGAGTTACAGCCGATCAACCGAAGCTGCTCCCCCTGCATGACGGCGAATGCAGCGCCGACTTTGCCGGCACCGCGCACTACCTGGAGCACCTCTGACAGCATTTCTGCTATATAAACATCCACACATTATATATATTATGGCCGGTAAAGTGAATAACACTGATTATCCCCATCATATGAGGCATCAAGTGAACATGTCCTCAAAGTTGATGTGTTACTAGCAGGAAAAATGGAAAGGTCTGGTGACCCAATACTTTTGGCAATATAGTGCAAACGTTCCTTTTGTTTCTATACAAACTACGTTAATGCAAAAAACACACAAGAATTTGTCAGTGGGACTGGGGACATACGAGTCTATAGAAACTTTTGCCACCACCAGAAGATCTTATGTCAAATGTTTACAGACTGCATCACCCCCAAGGTCCAACATGGAAGTGAAAGTTTAATGGTTTGGTGTTGTTTTGGCGCAAGGGATAGTTGGAGACTTATTCCCGCCAAGTAAAAGGAATCCTGAACCAACATGGCAACCCGTTCCATACTTGACAATTACACCACGCAATTCCATCTGGACTGTTGTTGATTGGAACGGAACCCCATACAACAAGACAATGAGCCAAAGCATATGTTCAAGCTCTGTGTTTAAGAGCAAACAGTTGGCTGGAGTGTTATCCATCAGGGATACTGTACCTAAATCCTCCTGAACTGCTCTGGATCGCAAAGTCAGAGAGAAACCTATAAACTACCCAGTATTTCAGCTGAACGTCTGGTGATAACTGTCTGGATACCAAGTGTGTGTAAAGCTGTTATTCATGTTAAAGGAGGATTTTGGTCAAAAGTATGGAAGGTCACTAGTTCAAATCACAGCATCTCCACTGTGCCCCCTGCTGGGCCCTTGAGTAAGGCCCTCAACCTTTTACAACCTTTAGTTGTAAGTCACTCTGAATAATAGTTAAGGTCCATGTCTTTCTTCATGGAGCTGGGATTGTGCACAAGGTAAAAAAGACGGTATTGAAGAGACATATTATTATTATTTTTATTTTTTTTAAGTCGTCCCAAAGAGTGATCGTTTTCGAATGGGCGAATGAACATTTGCAAAGTTTTTAAAACTAAACAGAACAGTTTATCTCTCGACTCTTCTAGTCCGAGTCGTTCGTGCGTCGATCACATGACTCCCATAGACGCTACACAATGCAATAGATCAGGGTTTTTTTATTTTTTGTCCAAATCTTGAGATTATTGTTACAATATTTACCGAAGTCACATGGCAAACGATGTAACGGCACAGACCAGAAGATATGAGAGGTGAACTCCTCATTCTGTTGATCACAATTTGTCCATATAAGCATTGCCATATTTCATATTTTTTTACCGGATTAGTTTGTGGGGGATCTGCTTTTCTGATCAAAGGAATGAAATTAACTAAATTAATTCTTAAAAAAAAAAAGATTTGTTCCTTTTGATGAACGAAATTCAAAAAACCAAGTCACTAAAATAATTCTGAACTTCTCATGACTAAAACACAGTCCATACCTTTGTGTGCTTTCAACCCTAAAGGAATGAAAACACGTGAGTGCGATGGTCACGTGTCCACGTATTGGACACGTTTTGGCCATATAGTGTCTCTTTGTGGACTAGATGACAGGTTTTGCTGGAATATCACGTGGCCTGCAGATCTAAATGGGAAATCTAGATCTGATTTACGAGATCTAGATCTTTACATTAGGAGGGTGGATCTAACTGTCCTTGTGTGTGTGTGTGTGTGTGTGTGTGTGTGTGTGTGTGTGTGTCTGAAAATGTGGTTCTCCAGAATCAGGATTGTAAACACGTGTACTAGCTCTTAGGTTGTAGTGAAACTTGGTGCAATCTTAAGAACACACGTGAATATAAATAATCAGTTCTTCCTTCTTTTTTTTCTTCTTCTTCTCTCTTTTTTTTCACTGCGTTTGGCAATCACCTTTGTGTGCATTCCACCACTGTCTGATCTGATCTGATCTGATCTAAAATAAAACATCACCCTACATTTCTACAAAAAAGAAAAAACACACATCTGCAAGAAATCTTACTTACTTACCAATGTTTGTCAATATTACGAGGTGTCCTTCTGCAGCTCCAGAGTCGCCACGGTGTGATAACCGAGAACCGGAAGTAGCTGAGAAAACGGACGTGCAGTTCAGCCAATCAGATTCCTCCTCCCACGTTTGACGACAAATTATATGTTCGGATAACAGACAAGGGCAGCCAATCAAACCTGGGGCTCGAAGAAGAGGCGGGATGAAGTGAAAACAACATTGTTTTAAATCCATGTTTTTCTCAAGAAAAAAATAAGACTTTATATATATAATGTGCATAAAATAATGGGTTCGTGTATTAAACCCAGACAC
Organism: Silurus aristotelis; assembly: GCF_946808225.1. Lineage (NCBI taxonomy): Eukaryota > Metazoa > Chordata > Actinopteri > Siluriformes > Siluridae > Silurus > Silurus aristotelis. The sequence continues at coordinate 27,714,280 of NC_139581.1, forward strand.
TGGGTAAACAATATTAAAATCACTGACGTACTTTATAATATTTATTTCTTAAATAATAACTCAATAGTCGATTTTATTTTTTATATTCTTTTTTATTTCTATCCAATCCTATTTCAGCTGTCACGTGTTGCCAGGGTTAAAGAAATCCACCTTTAACAGTGTTGTTCCTGTAGCTTCAAATACACAACAATGAAACTCGCTTCAATCAGATTTTGAGTTGGCGAAACCGGGGCCATCTAGCAGGTGTACAATAACCTCAACGTTTTTGCGTCCTTCGATTAGACGATCAGAGAGTGCATTAGTCAGCAGTTGTGGATGAAGTACACAAACAGTGTACTTGAGTAAAGGTCGAGATACACTAAAAGTAAAATATTACTCCGGGAAAAGGGTCCCCTTAAACATTCACTTGAGTAAAAGTACAAATGTATTTTGTAAAGTGGTGTAGGAAACCACGTAAGGTCTAACTGTGAAATGCACAGCCCACCACTGATTAGACCCGTTTATATTGTTATCCGATTCATTTATATTGGAAAAATCAAGGTTTCCATGGGAGTATGAAAATACATTGTTGAAAAAATAAATATATAATTATTATTTTTATTATTCTTATATACAGAAACAGTTCATATATACTATGTGAGTCGACTCATTTCAAAGAGTCGACTCTTTTGCCATTGACACGTCACACAGCTGTGGAAATATTCATTCATGTGTCTTTTTATATTCCCTTAGTAAAGTTTGAGATGGATTTAAAGATTGTTCCAGAAAGAATGGTCCTGGACAATACACACACACACACACACACACACACACACACACACACACACACCAAATTTAACGTAGTACACCTACCTGCTATTTTATGAGCATCCAATCCACAATGGAACCTTTAAATATGTAAAGTTTACTGCTGTAAATATGTCAAATATGCTGTAAATATGTCGTTTACTGCTTTTCACTCTTCTCATAACTGCGACCTAATTCTTAAACCTAAACACCTTCCAGAAGCTTCCCTGGCGAGTGTCACACCACTACATATGCCCTGTTTTGAATCAATCATATTGATAAAACTAGCGTTATCGTTATCGTTTATGGCTAACATTAGTGGAATGTTCTTATGCTAGTACTTCCTGTCACTGTTAAAGCTCAGAGATGAGAAGACTGTAGATATAAAATACTTCTGTTTATCCTGGAGATGCTTCCGAAGAGAGATTAGATTTCAAAATAGGTCCACTGTCTTCATTGTTTGTTGCTGATCATGGCAAACGTCAGAACTGGATTCATCATGGACTACTTCCATGTTCATCTATTTATTTTTTCCTTAATCTAGATAGCTAACTGTGTCCAGTGATTTTTTTGTTTTGTTTTCTTAGCAAAACTGTATAAATAGATCTAGAGATTTAACATGCTAACACCAATTTCTGTAGTATTTCTCACAGTGTATCTGTATCTATGTATCCACAGTACAATGATTAAAGTCGGATAACTACCAGAATCAATATATGCGAAGCACAGTGATTACAAGAAAACCAGAAGCCAGCCATTTGAAATACACTTAAGCAAATAATGTTTATTGATTTAGTTGTTTATTCAAATCATTGTTGTATCTGATAGTATTCGAGTGGATTCTGCACATGTGCTCAGGGTCACCGCTGGTCAACGTTAAGAAAGTTAGAATTTGTGCACAGTGAACGTGTCTGAACATGTAAAGTTTAAATTTTTGAGAAATAAGGCGGGACAACCTGTGCCACCGTTATGCTACAAACTGAGGGAAAACACAGTTCAATATAAAGATAATGTTAAATGAAAATTAAGTTTCCACACGGAATTAGTTGGTCCTCTTTTTGGCATCATAACCTTGAATTTTTCCACAGTTTTTTTATTACTTGGGATCTGAACCACCTTGCTAAATTTTGCAGAAGATTAGCCATGCTGTAAGCAGCCATGTTGATTTGACATCACATGCTGAACTCCAGGTTGAGGAGACCATCCCATGTTGCTGAGGGGGCAGGGGGCACTTGCGACCTCCCCCCACCGGATAGAAATCTGCCCTACTATGTAAAAAAAAATCTTAAATCAGTTTAGACGAGCTTTTTCACTTACTGACCTCTCAATGAAATCATATGTTTAATTGCTGGGTAGAAAAAGGACTCCATATAGTGTCATATTTTCTGCTCGGCCTACCGATTTACTGCTTGATATCACTTTAAAAGCTAATCCACTCTTCAAAAATAATATGTTTGATATATTTTCTGATCTCTTCACAAAATTAAGCATGTTTGATTTAATTGAACATTTTCATAAAAATCGCGCATCCTAACCACTAGACCACCAGGGACCATAATGAATCCAAATTTAATATTTGTTATTTGATTTTGCCATTTTCACCACTTTCCCCCTCTCTCTTTCTCTAATTAACAAAATTATTATTATTTTTACTTTATTATTGTTCAATGTGTATAAATATAAATGTGAATATATCAGAATCAGGTTTATTGGCCAAGTGTGTTGACACCCACAAAGAAATTTGGTTCCAGGTGTTAGTGACTCTCAAATGTACAGATATAAATAACACTACACATTTAGCTTGGACTATACAAGACAAAACAGACTATACGAGACAAAACAGACTATACGAGACAAAACAGACTATACGAGACAAAACAGACTATACGAGACAAAACAGACTATATGAGACCAAACAGACTATACGAGACAAAACAGACTATACGAGTCAAAACAGACTATTCGAGACAAAACAGACAATACGAGTATTAAGTAGGGATACAGAGTATATGACATCAGTAATGTACATAAAGTGTGAGAGTGCATGGTAGTGCAAATTATAATGCAGTACTTATAGATATGAAGCAGGGAATATAATTATAGTGAGTTGTTAATGAGGGTGATTGCCTGGGGAAAGAAACTGTTCCTGTGTCTGGCAGTTTTTTTTTTTATTGATAATATGATAATATGTAAAATGTCAATAGAACGACTTTGAACAAAAAACAATAATAAAATCACTAGCACATGTCTGTATTAAATCATATGAGATAAAGAAGAAGCTGTTTCTACTTCTTTACATCTGAGGTGAAAGCATTCTATTACGCATCATATGGTCTACTCTGCCACGAATCTAGTCAGCTGTACCGTCTTCATACGTGTAAATTTCTGAGGGCTGTTTTTCCTTCCTTCGCAACAACCCAGTTAGCATAATGCATTTTGGACAGATTCTTAACTCTTTGAGAATTTCCCCTCTGTTCCGCTTCTGTTTGCTGCGTTCAGGCCGAATGCCTGAATACTAACTGTTCAGATTAATCAGGCCAGATGCGGCAGCTGATAATTTGCAGACAGGCCCGAACTAACAAATAATCAGATACTTTCAAGAAATTAAGTCAATATGATGGTATAAAATTCATCTAATCAGTTATAATCATCTATCACAAGGATGTGCAAACTTCTTGGCTCAATGGCCACAATGGATTTTAAAATTTGACAGATGGACCAGCCCAGTAGCAGATGGTGCAGATGGTGGGGAGCCGACACGAACTAACATAAATTATATGTGAAGCCCGTGAAAACGTTTAGATCATTTCAGTGAAAACAGTGTTGCTGGTCCCCCTTTTTAGTTAATGTTGCAGCTTGACTCCTGAATAGTAGATAAATATTTTGCTGAGCCTGTAAACTGGTTGCTAACCTCTGAGCAGTTCTTGCATTGCCTGGTTGCTAGCGTAATCAGCAGGCTTGGTGGAAAAGCTGTGGCTGATGTTTCATACTTTGAAAACCGCAACGGTTTCTAGGTAATTAAGACATACAGCCTCTGACTGGAATTCGGTAAAAAGTCCGCTACTTATTAAAAACTGGCCACTCGCTGTTTTTTCTTTTTCATTTCTTTGGTCCATTGAGTGTTAAAGTTGAGCTTGATTCAAAGGAAATCTTGAAGAATAAATATCTATGTGGAGAGACAAACCCGGCTTTATCGAAGTAGTGTTTGGAGTGCGTCACCTAATGGAATCAACCAAGATGCAGGAGATTGCAGGAAAAAGGCAAAACAAATACCATATTTTGCTCACCGCTGATTAAATAAATCGAGTCACTGCCAGAAGTGAAAGTGGAATGAAGAAAACACAGGACCAAGCTCAAATCAGTACACGAATCTCTAAACACATAGGAAATACAACTGAAAAACCAGACCAATAAGGTCTTCTCCGCTGGCCTAAACACTATAAGAATCACTGATCTATGTCTTAATATATTTTTGTCCATGAGCATGTATTCAAATTTTCCAATATTTTATTCTCTTTATTTCAGTGTTTCTCTCACAGTTTCTGTTTACACTGAAGTTTCTATCCAATCAGGTTTCAGCCGTCACAGTAGGTGTTGCCACTCCAAGGTCATTGCAGGCGTCCAAAAACGTTAGCATTTTCAAGTCCTTTGATTGGACAGTCAGAGCTCGCAAACCGCATCTATAGCAAACTGCACAAGCTCGTATATATTCGTGTGGATTTAATAGCTCTTTTTTTTATTTAACAATGGCTCAGAGAGGAAAAGAAATAGATTTGTTTACAGATAGAGTTACAAGATGGACCTTTCAAGAAAAGCTGGAAATTGTGTGGAAAAACCTACGGTTTGCCTTAAAATTGTAACGAACGGAAAAAATAGAAAACCCAAGGTCATTTTATGAGGGTCATATCGATGCTGCTGCTAGAGATGATGTATGCAGGAGGTGCATCTGTGACTGCAGTGAAAGTAGACTTGAATTGTGTGCATTGGGTTTCTTGCTTTAGTAATGGCAAACTTGAGTTTAAATCACCGGGGTCATGTGTGCAAAGTAATGAAGAGTGTGTTGGAGAATTTGAGAAAGAATTGTGCAGGCAGGGTGGAGTGGGTGGAGGAAGAGTGGCAAGAGTGATAAGATAGCATGGTGGGTATCTACAAGAGTGACTGTGACTGTAGTGAGACCTACGATGTTGTATTGTTTACAGTTTACAGATTTAACTAATTAAATATTATTTAATCAATCGAAAGTATAGTTTGTCAGATGTATGGATTAAAAATGTGTATATAAGTGTGTGTGTCTGTTTTACCTTTAATATTTGATTTTCTAAATATATGTACTACTTAACGGATCTAATTATTTCAGCATAATTCAACAAATGTCTTTATTCCTTCCATCATTCATTCACTCCCTCGATATGAGGAATTGTCAGGATTCTTTTTCCATTCAAGAGGAATTCATAAAGCTGGTCATAAAATGCAAAATAATCAATAAACCGGTGTAAAAACTTTGGCGATGACATAAATGCATCTGCAGAACAAAATCGCACATCGCTACAAATCGTATTTCCAGTAGCCAGTGACGCTGCGATTTTTTTTTTGTTGCAAAAACTAATCAAACATGTGGTCCGCCACTTAATATGTTTGCGATGCAACGTAAAAAGGATTGGATTCGTTACACATGTACGAAAGCCGTGTACTGAAAAGCTTCTGTGCGAATACGTGTACCGCTACATCCCTGGACGGGGGGTCATAACGATGGTATTAAGAGGTGGATTAACTCAGGACACCTCTGAAGGCATAAATGTGAAATTTGCAGCCTGCAAATGAAAAAAAAACACATTCTGGAGACCAGAGTTTTGCTTGAACTTCTCAGTTTTCTACACTTTCAGTCTCACTCAGGCCTGTAGGTGAGCGAGTTTCCATATATGGGCATGCCATCATCGCGCCTTTCCTATTGGCTGATGGCGCCGAGCAGCTGCCTGTCAACAAGATGGCCTTCCTCAAGCGCTTTCAGGAAGACAACGGAGCTGTATTAGGTTTTACTCCGGACTCGATCGGCTTTTAAAAACAAATTTCCTTGTAAATATAACACGGCAACATTTTAATAAGATAGAGCGCGATCAAATGAGTGTATAGCTGCCCAGATGCAGCCAGAGAAAAAGCCGGAAGAGATAGGAAACAGGACGGATCTCCTCAGTGGAGCTCCAGCTCTGGGTCACAGTGTTGATGATGTTGATGTAGATGTTCAGGTTGTAGACCTGTAAAACCTTTTTCCCCCCTTAATAATTTTTTTTTACTTACATATTTTTCTTATTTTTTTAATGGATGTTTTTAAAGATTTTTTTATTCGACCTTAGTGGATTGTTTTGTTTTAATTTCTTTTTTTCCTCGTTATTGTGGGAGAGCTGCTGGTCGGAGCCCAAATACATTGGTTAAAAGGTAAGAACGACTAACATTATATATATATATATATATATATATATATATATATATATATATATATATATATATATATATATATATATATATATAAATAAATAAATAAAATGTAACATGAGCTAGGAGCTAGCCTGTATTATTAGCGCTAGCAGGCTAAATCCCGAGCTAGCTCGACACATTACATTCTGACAAACACCAGAGATAACACGATGAGGAAATAAATTTTTTAATTCATTTCAATTCAAACTGTCGAATTGTACACCTTTTTTTATTTTAATTTCCTTATTTATTGAACCTTTTGAAATACCTAGCATGCAATAACATCTAGTTTAGCTCGCCTAGATTAGCTCGCTTTTGGGCCCTAAGGTTTTTTCTCCTGCAGTTGGAGTTGGAATGCACAATTATTACCGTTAGGTACTAAAAAGAAACTGTATTCATCTAATATGTTGTTTTTTTATATCCCTTTTTTTCACACACAAAAAAAGAAAGGAAGCCAAGGCAATGCTTGCAATATTGCGCAATGGTTACACCTCTGGCTTCACGACGCGGACCTGACTCGATAAGCTATTGGCTAAGTATCTGGCAGTTTACACTTTAATTAGAAATAAGGTTTATTACACAAATAGGCGTTAGATTAGAACGTTAATTGGGTTTAATTGTTATAGTGAAGGGCTAACAAACCTGTTTTACCGACCTAAAGCAGGCGGTGAGGTTTGCTACCTCCAAAAACGGTGCATTGACATTTCCTGGTCTAATCAATAATTCATATAAATCAACAAACTCACCATTAACTATGCAGTTACTAGTGAACTAGATCACTTTTGTAGTAAAAGAAAGCACAAATCTATTATTATGCTGACGTTTTGGATGTTTAGTTACCCAAGTCAAGTCAAGTCAAGTTTATTTGTATAGCGCTTTTCACAACAGACATTGTCTCAAAGCAGCTTTACAGAAAACAACAGTGAAGGTGAATGGTGTGCGTTTGTCCCTGATGAGCAAGCCATGGCAACAGTGGCAAGGAAAAACTCCCTTAGATGATATGAGGAAGAAACCTTGAGAGGAACCAGACTCAAAGGGGAACCCATCCTCATATGGGTGACGGTCATAAATCTTAATCATAAATTCATAAATAAGACGGTCATATGAGTTTGGTCATAAATCTTTTAACAATACAGAACAATTTGATCACCCAGTGATGTCTGATGGACGAATGACCGGTCCGTGTAACTATTTATTCCAGTATTTTAGTATAAATGTTTATTTGTTTTTTTTATCACAAACATGCACCTCATTTCCTTTTAAATGTCCTGAAAAATGTCATTGAATCTGGTTTAAATTGTTTTGGATTCTGAAGGGGATGAGATACTGTACTTAAGTAAATACGTGACTATAATACATGGCGGACAACAGAAAGAAAAATAAGTGTTTGATTTGAACCCTAAAAAAGTCATCCCTATTCGGGTTGGATTCGTTGATCAGCGAGGTCTCTGCAAAACGTTTATTCGGCGTCTTTTCCTCAATAAAAACCCCAGGACGACAGAGCAAGTTTGTAGCGAGGTATATTACGTGGGAAATACGTCCCGGGGTTGCGTCACACATTCACGTGATCTTGTCTCGTAAGCAAAACAGTGTCCAAGTGATCAAAAAGGTGCCGTGGTAGAGATAAGACTTGTTTCAGTTTGGGGGCAACACTACTGCTCCAGTTACAGTTTGAAAAAATGAAACAACACTGACACTAAGTATAGATGAGAAGGTTTGTGGGTGGAGACTGCAGCTGTTTATCAGACGCATGGTGACATTTGGATCAGACATGTATCAGGGGCTGAAGTTACAGAATTTGCGACCTGTCTCATACCCCAGACTGAGCTCGGTCTATAAGAAGATGCAATGCATAATGTAATTAGTTTTTTTTCTTATTTTTTTCCCAGACTGAATCCTTTGATGGAGACCTCTGGCCATGAACAACCAGAATGAGTGGTGAAGAACAAAAAAACTGCCCGGCATAGTGGCAGAAATGCTCTCCAAGGGTTCAGGATGAACCGAGACACCTTTTCTCACATCCGTCTTTGGTGCCCACGTCCCTTCGGCACCTACTCGCAGAATAAGCCTTTCGGTAATGGCACAATTAACGGCGGGACGACAGCTGCTCTGTGCAAAGCCGACACTGCTGGCCGTCCATCCATAGATGATAGCGGAGTTGCCGAAGAACATAATGAAGACGTGGGTACAGAGAACACCCCTCCCTCCCCATCGTCTAACGTCCTGGTTCCTGCCCCCCCTGCCCCACCCTCTTCCGCCTCACAAATGGAAGATGGGAGGGTGTTGCTTGATACGTGGTATGTCATCAAACCAGGCAACACCAAGGAGAAAATCGCCTTCTTTGTGGCTCACCAGTGTACAGGAGCAGGCATTCCCAGACCTAGTGCCATGAAGGTGAAGGGAAACTGGGGCACCGACTGTACCAAGGCCAAACGTCGTCGTCGGTGCTCTTCATACGACCCATCTACGAGGGCCCAGAATGTGACCTCAAAGCTTCCCTCAGAGCCCAGCTGCCTGGAGGACAGCATTGGAGTAAATGAGACCGATCTGCTGTCTGTAGCAGAGATGGTGGCCCTTGTTGAGCAGCGCACAGCTATGGCCTTGCAAGGCATGGCAGCTCAAGGACAAATAACCTCAAGCGACCAGCAGCATACCGTCCTCCACAATTCGGTTTCAGATTCTTCACCAGTTGTATTTCTTTCTGAATCTTCTCCTTCTGCCCCAACCTCAAATAGTGACTTTGAACTGCAGCAGCAGCAGGAATCCAGGCGTGTTGCTCAGGCAGTAGCGCGCTTTGAGTCTCAGCAGCAAAACCTCGAACTGCGGCCTCAGATTCACGACTCCAGTAAAGACCGGGATTGTGGCGGTGAGAACGGGGCAAACGGTCAAAGCCACGGTCGAGGGGAAGTTAGGATCGCGTTCCGGGTGTCTAGCTTGGATCCGCGGACTCAGTCGGAGCCCGAAGGTCGCCCCAGGTGCATGTTTATGAGCTGTGGGACTGGAGCAGGGCAGACAGCCACCAGGGCCAAAGAAAAGATTACGTGTGACCTTTACCAGCTGGTTAGCCCTTCATCTCGTGACTCCAGTACTGTTCTGGCTGGTTCATCGAAATCAGATTCCACAGGAGAAGACATCGCTGAACGGCCTCCCTGCACGACTACAGACCATACCCCAGACCACTGCTCAGGGGAGAAGAAGGCGGTCTCCCGTGAGCGCGTGACCGGCTTTCACGTTGAAGTTGTCGTCACGGGAGCTGTGGACCAGTGCGTCTTTTATGGTAAAGACAGCACAGAAAATGTCCAAGAGGAGACTGTTTGCATCGCTATGCCCAGTGGGACTAACCGTGCCGATGTTTCAGATGAACCTCCACCCGGGCAGCTTTTCTTTCTCCAAAGCCAATCTGCTGAAGATGAAAGTGGTTCCGAGATCTCGAGCGGAATGTGCTCTTTGGACCGCGCGAACAGTTGCTCAGTTGGTAGTGCGGCAGAGCGGCCGACCAGCCCGATCACCAGCGTGGAAGACTGCACCGATAAATCTCTTTGCCGCCTCTACCGCCACGTCTCCCACGACTTCCTGGAGATCCGATTTCAGATCCAGAGGCTTCTGGAGCCACGGCAGTATATGCTCATGCTTCCCGACCACATTATGGTTAACATCTTCAGCTTTTTGCCCACCCGCTCTTTAGCGGCCCTGAAGTGCACCTGCCATGACTTCAAGGCCCTGATTGAGACTTACGGTGTGCGCGCTACAGACTCTCGCTGGAACCAGGACCCTTTGTATCGCGACGACCCCTGCAAGCAGTGCAAGCGGCAGTACGAGCGGGGGGATGTCTCGCTTTGCCGTTGGCACCCCAAACCTTACCACCACGACCTGCCTTACGGACGTTCGTACTGGATGTGTTGCCGGCGCACAGACAAAGACACACCGGGCTGTAGGGTCGGACTGCACGACAACAACTGGGTACAGCCATCCGACATGGTTCAGGCCCGCGCCAAAAGAGAAGACGGGAGGTAAAGCCAGGAGTACGGCGAATCTTACTCTCACTTTGCCTAAACCTCATGACAGTGTAATATTTATGGTTGAGCCTGCCCCTCCCCCACCCACCTCAGCTTGATAACCTTGCTATCATGTCAGTATCAGTTCTTAGCAGTGCAGCATAATATGCCGAGCGACGCGCGTGTGAATTCCGACGCTGATTAAATGAGGTTACTGTTTGCTGCATGGGACTAAATCTTGATGCGTGTTTGTAAATCGGTTTGAAGTTCTTTTTTGGCTTGTCAGTGTTTTCCTAAAAACCAGCACTGTAGCCGATCCCAACCTGCAGGCAAGGCAGCAACCTGTTGGGCTAAAGTCATTAAATGTATTGAGATGGATGTCACATTTTCTTTGCTAACCCCCGGGGCAAATACGAGCAAAAATGATGTCACTTTACAAAAACCTGATGTCACTTTGTAAACATTCTGCTTTTTTTTTTTTTTTTCCTCGTTTGTGGTTTTTTTTCTTTATCGTGTGAAAGAGTGAATTTGTTTTTTTCTCTCCTCCTTTTTGCAGAAATAAGATCAAGATCGAAACAGTTGTATATCTTGTTTACCCTGTTTTCTCAGCCATGGCCCTGCACCTTCAGGTCACTTAATAACCCGTCTTTGCTTTCTGTTGTTGGTAAAAGAAAAAGAGAAAAAAAATATCAGGTTTCTGCCTTAAGACTTCATCTACAGTCTTTCAAACAGAATGGAAATGTTGATGCTGATGCCCTTTGGGAGACCGTTGTAGGTTTCGCAGTCAGCCGATGCTATAGGGAATTTTTGCCTCTAAAGTAAATAAAATTTATTTAAAACTGGTGTCTGTATTAAAGGACATTATTTTTATTTTATACAATGCAAATGTTCAACACTACATGTGAAAGTTTCTTCTAATAATTTCAAGAAGGTTGAAGTTACTGTACTCCAGGCTCTAATATGAGAGATTCATACACACAGTAATCTCATTTTTTTGTTGTTGCCATAATTAAGGTTGCAAAAGGGTTGAAACTTTCCACAGGAACTACATCAGGGCAATTTCTGAAATATTCATTTAGAAACTGACCAGGAATTCATGGGAATTAATCATTTTTATTATTATTATAATAATAATCTGTATCATATACAAAACACTTTGTTTGGTCATATGCAGACTTGCATGTAAACGAATACAGATAAAAAAAAAAAGAAATTTTTGATTCAATTGTTAGTATAATTTTGTTGCGCAATAGCGTACACGCAGCACAAAGAGGTTTTAAACATAAACCGATGTAATATGTATGAATAAGCTCACGAATTTCGACATTATTTTGTGTGCAGGATTTGAGAAACGATGTGATGGAGGAAAGCGCAGGGCATGTAGGGGGCGTGGCCTCAGTAGCCATGTGATGTGCATGCGATTGATGTGGGCGCAGGGTAGAATTTCAACTGATATTGCATTAAATCTTTTGTTGTTGTTTGTTTTTTATTTACCAGAATGAAAATTCCCAGTTTATTCATGTTAATTCTTATAGAAAGTTTCCAGTCTTGAGAATTCCTGGAATTTTGCAACCCTAGTAATAAATAAATTTGTAGAAATCCTGAAATATAGTTGATACCAAACGTAAATCAGATCACCGCAAACGTTCTATTTTCAGGTTTTATAGATTTAATATAGATCTACAAAGAACTGAACATGTTCACCTACACACTAATGCACGATCCATGATGATTTCACATAATTCAGCTAAAGTATAAATTGATAATACATTTTCGCTCATGCATAGAAAGCCCAAAAATAAACAGCCACCGCCATCATGACCAGTGCATTAGCGTTGACCAGGTGCCTCCAGACTGAGTCTTCACTTATATCTGGCAATTCTTTTGATGCTTCGATGACCTCTTCTTCTGAAGGTTCAGGAGCCTGAGAGCCACTTAAGCCACAGAACCAGGCAATTAAATAGGCAAGTCCTGATCGATCCTCATTTCCACCTGGAGAAAGAAACAAGATTTAGAAGTTTGGTCATTTTGTTTTCTGGAGTTAAACTGCTTTGGATTTTATGGATGTTGTTTAGTCGGCCAAGTGTCTAAGGTAGTAGCTCCAGGATTTATAATTACGCTATGCAAGTTCTAATGTTATCGTCTTAGTAGTTTAGTTTGAATACGGATAAATAAATATTGAACACTGCTGTGGTAGGAATAAAAGTCGGATTTGCAGAAAAGCAGCACGGTCCATTTAATGCAAGTAGACTCACCCCTGTCCTCGTCCCCTCTGTTTTTTTCCTGCGCTTCTCTGCGAGCGTTTCTTCCCCGTTCCTCTTCCTCGCAGTCCAGATCCACCCTCTCCTCCTTCGAGTACCGCAAGCTAAAAACGAGCCGATGAAGCTTGGCGGGGAGAACGGCGCGAAGTGAAATTGAGTATAACTGCGGACTATCGGTATTGTGACACCATCTGACGCTGAGGGTCCACTTACGTGTTTGTCGTCTATAGGTGAAGTGCAGTAGCTCACAAGGAGAGCGAGAATGCCTGTACAAAAGAAGAGCAGTACCGCAAAGTACAGGTAATGAACCCCACAGATGAGTGAAGGACATTTGGAAGGGAAGAGACAGCTCCCGGATCCAAAGTAGAATTCAGGACCGATGCGGCACAAACCCATCAGTAAGCCGCCCATCAGGCCCCAAAACGCACCCTGACAGAGGGAAGACACTATATCAAGCTCCTAGTTGTGATAAATATGATATTGTGCTTTAAGACTAATTTAAAATGCATTTTTCAATACATTGATATACTAGATGTGGTTCATTTTCTCAAATCAAAGTATACTGTAGGTTTACTGGTTGGCGCTATCGTGGGTGTCTTGTATTTGTCTTGTCTTGTGGTGTCTGTCTGAACTGTCAGTCGTAGCTACGTAGCTTGTGTTGTTGTTTAGTGTAACACAAGGGTTCTAGAGGAACGTTGTCTCGTTTTTACTGTGTACCACTGTGTATAGTAGAAATGACAATAAAAGCCTCTTGACTTGGAAAAATTTTTACCTCAAAAGGTTGAAGACACACTTGAACATCTGAGGATGTATAGATTGAAATTTTCCCTTCACTTGAACTAGGGGACCCAAACCTGTTCCAGCATTACAATACCCCTGTACACAAAGTCAGCTCCGCACGATATATATATTTTTTTTACATGGATTGGAGTGAAAGATCTGCTTTAGAGCTCTGGAAAACCGACTGCACCCTGATTGGTCTCCTCACCCTGCATCAGTATTTGTCTTTAACACCCCTGTGGCTGAATGAGCACAAATCTCCCCAAAATCTAGAGGAACTAAGATCTTTCCAGAAGAGCAGAGGTTGTTGTAACAGCAACTATGGACTAAATGTGGAATAGGATGGTCAGAAAAGACCATAGTTCAAAAGAAAAATATCAATTACCGGCTCATTAACTCGCTTCACAAAGATCGCCAGAAAGAAAACCGCTGCTATGGGCGGGGACAGGTAACTTGTTACTGATTGGATATAGTCAAATAACTGTCCACTTTGGGCAGCCTGGACCACCGGGATCCAGCAAATGCTGATCGCAACAATGCAGAGAACCCATAACCTGTTAAGAAACAAAAACAACACCCTGAATTTCAGTCAGTACACAAATTAGAGAGTGCATTATGAGATTTGAACCTCAATCCTTTACTATGGACCAGGTATAATCCTAGAAAGTGATATGACAAAGAACCTAAACAAATGTGTGAGTTAAAAACACATTACGTTACGTTGTGTTCAGTAGATACACTGTAGAGCCCTGCCCAGGACTGTTTTCTTAATCCCGCTCCCGCTGAATTTCTGTCCATTACCGTGATTTCGGTGTCCGCTCCCACCCACTCCTGCGAACGTTCTGTATCTTATAAAGATTGTGTAAAAATGTACACAAACGTTAGGGCTACGATGAACGTACTTATGAACCTATGAACAACTTTCAACAAAACATTACAATAGCGGGATTTGCAGGATGGCGGGGGCTCGTGCTATATCTGTTTGACCACCCACTCCCGCCCGTGGCAAAGGTCCCGCCGGGTCCCGTGGGACTTGCGTTGGGTCCTGAGCCAATTGGGACCCCAATCCCAATGCAGACCTCTAATACAGTGTATATAGACAAAAGTATTGTGACAGCTGACTTTTCCAGCTCTATGTGAATCCCAAAATTGTTTAAGGCACACAGTTGTATAGGATGTAGAACACTTGAACTAGGAGACCCAAACCTGTTCCTGCAAGACACTTACCTTGTGCACAAAGCCAGACCCATGAACATATGCTTTAAATGGGTTGTAGTGGAAGCTCTTGATTGGCCTACTATAAAGCTTAGACCACAACCCCTGTTAAACATCTTTGGGATGAATTAGAATGCTGCAACTCCGAATTCCGAATGAGATGTTCAAAAAGTCAGGTGTACACAAACTTCTGCCCATTTTAGTGTGTCCAACATGGCTTATAATAGCAATGTACAATAAATACTACATAAAAATCAAACCTGCCAACAATCATAAGCTCTCGGTCTCTGGCTTGCGGTCTGATGCGTGTCCATATGTCCAGGGTGAACAAGGTGCTGCTGCTGTTGAAAATGGAGGCTAAAGAGCTCATGAGGGCTGCAAGCATGACGGCAAGCATTAATCCCCTCAAACCTGCAGAGAGGTATGGCGTCAGAAAAAAAAACACTTATGACAGAGTTAGAACTTTTTGGACTCTCGGCATGTGGATAGATATTTTAATTGATCAAAACCGTGACAACAAGATCAAGTTTCTGAAAGTTTTTGTAGAAGACATCGCTGCAACATGTACAGCGATCAGGCATAGCATTATGATGGGCAAGGTACCCTTACTGCATTGTGGCTACGCAGCCCCATATGCAGCAAACTGCGTTTTTCAGCAATTTGGGCTACAAGAGCTCGTTTGTTGGATCGGACCACACGGGCCAGCCTATGTCTCTGTCGCCGTTTCACCACTGTTCCTTCCTTGGAGCACTTTTGATAGATGCTAACCACTGCAGACCGGCCCAGAAGACAAGAGCTGCAGTTTTGGAGATGCTCTGACCCAGTCGTCTAGACCAGCGGTCCCCAACCTCTTTTTGCGCCACAGACCGGTTTAACGTTGGACAATATTTTCACAGACCGGCCTTTAAGGTGTGGCGGATAAATACAACAAAATAAAATATGACCATATATGACCATGGTATTTTCTAAATATAATAATAATTGTGAATCCACTGTGTCGTTTTTTGTGCATTTTGCTCACTTGGGGGTTTTAATTTAGCGGTAATGTTTTGTGTTAGAGGTCGGAGCAGCCCCTTTAAGAAGGTAGCGGATGTAGGTAAGACATGTGACGGAGACATCTTGACATGCATCAAGAGTGAGTCATAGACAGATGTGGCGGAGAGAATCCAGTAATTTTCCAAAATAAAACGTTCAGAATCAGATAATAAATAAAACGGAAATAATGTAAGTTATGTATTCTTTTCTGTGTGGCCCGGGACCAACTGGTCAACCTAGGGTTGGGAGTAGGGGACCACTGGTCTAGACGTCACAATTTGGCCCTTGTTAAAATCGCTCAAATCCTTACGCTCGCCCTTGAGGACAAAATGTTCAACTGTTGCCTTATATATCCCTTTCACTAACAGGATGAAGACATGTTTAGTGTTATTCACTTTACATGTCAGCGTGCAGAAGGTTATGCCTGATCGGTGTATTTGGGGCATACAGATGATGAGTGGATGGTGATGGAGGCTAGTTTATTTTTAGAATTGTTTTTAAGGTATTTAGTTTCAAACCCATTTAACCAGACTGTCTACCCTCTTCCACATACATGAGATGCCTGTGATTGGCTACTGTTGATGCGGGGAGAGATAGATCATTGATAAAGACACACTTCTGTTGCTCCTTTCAGGTTCTTATTAACTTTGTACAATAATACTCCTTCTGTTAATTGTCACCATAAAGCTTTGTATACTTAAATTAACAGAGTGTTGGTCAAAATGTGATCATATATGAGTGATCATCTTTGATCATGATTTTTTTGGTGGTCATGGATACTCGTCCACCCAATTGTAATGCTAAAGCCTTAATTTTGCATGTAGTGCTATAAAAAAGGTTTTTGTGTTTTTTTTTATTCATGAATATGATGCAACACAGGTGTAACTGCGCCATGTGCAAGGCAGAACAGTGATCGTGTTGTCATGGCAGTATTGAATGGGCGAAAGAAAGAAAAATGCATAAAATCTCTCACCGCTCGGCATGACCGAGACCACCAGTTTGGGGTATGCGATGTTAGAGCAGCCGACCTCCGTCCCACACACTTTCTTACATTCTTTTGGCTCCACACAACCGACCTCATCTAATAAAACGTTTTATTAGCCACATTCTGTGTTATAGTGCATTTGAAATTGTAACGATTGAAAACAGTGGGCACGTAATCAGTTCAGTGGCATTACTATCATTTACCAGGGTATAGGACTCTGCTGATCATGCCTGGGAACACCATGAGGAACATAGGCAGTAGTTTCAGGTAGCCGCACAATATACATCCAGCCTTGACATGAGTCAGATTGCGGGCAGCCAAACAGCGCTGAACAATGACCTACGCCACAAAATTAGAGAGAAATCTAGAAATGCTATAAATATTGCATCACGTTTATCTGGGTTCAAACACATTTCTTTGTAAATTGTTTGCAGGAGCATTTATATAACACATTTGGTATTCATTTAAATTCAGTTAAAAAGTCAAACGTGTGGAAACAACTAGTCTTTTAGCATTTCTGAGAGATGTTTATATGCAAAATATGCATATGACTTGGGGACTTGGCAGGCCGTTCCATGATAGATATGACTCCGGAAGACTCTAAATAACGCTTAAAGAGTTTGGACGAAAACTTCGGGTTATTACATTGTTGTATGGTCAAGTTGGTTCCAATGAGCCGCAGTCCAGACGGAATTGCATGGTGGTGAAGTATGGAATTGGCGCCATGTTGGACCTTCTCCAAAACAACCCCAAATCATTTGTTTCACCTCCATGTTTAAATGTGGGAAGATGTTTTGGACATCTTCTCGTCTGTTTTCCATCTTACATAAGTTCTTTTGTTAGAGAAAAAAATTATAAATCAGGCTTTGATTATACATTCTTTTATATTTTAAAATTCTAATCTGTGACTGCCAAAAGGAGGCTACACTCCGAGTCAGGGATTGGGCAAGGAACTCATTTGTCTGAGATGCAATCGAGAAGCCAAAGAGGAATGTACAGCTCAAATTTCAGAAGCTGTACACAAGACACCCATGGCCCAGACAATCTGAAAGGAAGGGCGGTATTTGAAAAAGAAAGCCATATGACATAGGCTACGTCTACGCTAATCCGGATACATTTGAGGTTTAAATCGTCTAAATAGTTTTCCAAAAGTAGCTCATCCACACTGAAATGTCTGAAAATGCTCACGTCCCTGTACAAATCACAAGCCGCTTCGACCTGCGTCATTTCCGCTTGCTGTTTATTTACTTTCCTTCTCTTTGAAATGTGAAAACAGTGTTTTCAATAAGCTACGTTTTCTTCGACTGACAACGGCGTCCCAGTGTTGACGGAAGGCCAAAACTGAGAGAAAATTGCGCGTTTTCAAATTAAAACGTATTAGTCTGGACATGGCCATAAGTGGAGAACAGTTCATGTGATGGTACCAAAATGTTTTGACCGTCACATAAAATAGTGCAAGTAAACCATTGTTGCGTTTCACCTTGAGAAGAACACCCCTATAGTGAAGCATGGTGGTGGAAGAATTATGTGTTGATTGCTTCAAATCAGCACGGACTGGGAAAGAGTCATGGGCGATATCTGTGCTCGAATTGAGGGGGGGCTGGGGGGATCCGGGATCCCCATAAGGCATTAGGGACCCCCATGACAAGTTAAAAATAGACTTAGGGGGTTCCCAATTATTTTAGTAAAAAATATATGAATTAAACAACAACTGGGACCCCCCCATAAGACTTAACTCAATTCGAGGACTGGGCGATATCGATTACTTTGCAATCAGAGAAGAAACCTACAGTCTACAAGAGGCTTGATGCTGGAGATGAGGTTTAAATCAAAAGCAAGAATGCTAGAATGGCCTGGTCAAAGCCCAGATCTCAACCTAATCGTGAATCTGTGGTTGGCTGAGCGATGTTTGGTGGGATTTAGCACTGTATTATTCTACTGGTCCATTGCCATTCTCTATTCATGTATCTACAGAAATCTACAGAACTCAAAATTGGATTTTAACGTGCAAAGTGTAATGCTTTATAACCAGCCCTGATTCTAGTCAGTGCGCATGTTTAATAAGTGCTTCATCCAAATCATTTTATCCCTGTTTTATGGCTGTTAGCACGGCTCACCTGGTCAGTGCACCAGTACCATCCTCCTACAATAGCAATACCAAATAACACACCAGGCCACGGCAGGTCTCCATTCACGGGATCCCTCAGCAGGTGGAAGGCGTCCTCGCGTGGCGTATAACAGTGCTCGGAGATGTTGAGGACCCGAGGGTCGAGAGACATTCTTACTGCCGGTAAAGCCGAGCTGTATTTTTCTAGTAAAGCATTGTAGCCTCCAACCTCATAAAAGGCTGTTGGGAAGAGAATCGTGAAGAAACCAAAAGACAGATATTCTATTTGCACTTCATATAATTCCATGAATTTTTAAAGAAGGACCGTAAACTTACAGAATCCCATGAGGACAAAGGCTCCAGCAATGATCACAAAAGTCTGGACTGTGTCAGTGTACATCAGAGCTGCCAAACCACCTATGACGTACGTTATGATGGGGTGTTAAATATATTTATGTGCCAATATAGGTACAGGATAATGCAAGGATGAGTATGAAGCATCTTTGCTAGTTACTATGTGGATTGAAAAATTTATAGATTAACATGATTAGCAAGCTAACTAGGTTAATTGTCGAAAATTCCAAAAAGCATAGCTAGCTAGCTAATGTTACAACATTAGCTAGGATATTTTTTCCAGCCATTTTGTTACCAAAAAGTCGAGGGATGCAGTAGCATTTGACCCTATACTTGATCTAGGACACCCAAATCTGTTCCAGCATAACCATTCCCCTGTCTATGAAGCTACCTCCATGAGGATATGGTTTACATGGGCTGGAGTGGAAGATCTTGAGATACCAGCTATAGATCTCTGACCTTTTGGAATGATTTGAAATGCTGACTGCACCCCAGGCCTTCTTGCCTCACCTACATGAGTACCTGACAGGAAGCCCAAATCTCCACAAGCACACTCCAAAATCTAGTGGAACATCTTCCCAGAAGGGTGGACATTATCATAAGAGAAAATCGGGACTAAATGTGGAATGTGATGTTCAGAAAGCACATACCAGGTGGTCAGGTGTCCACAAAACTTTTGTCTATGTAGTGTATGAACTCATTCTAACACTGAGTAACATTCCATGAGCAAAGATTTTAGGAAACCCCCTTTAAGAATAGAAATCGAAAAGTAGTTGAAGTCCATTAATTAAAATTTGACTATAATAATATAGTTTTAATGTTCTGCATTTGTTACTTCACATGGTTTTCTCACGTTCGTTTTTTCACAGTCTTTGTAAGCATGAACGATGTACCTGTCACAGTATAGAGCGCTGTAATGGAAAGCAAAGCGATGACCGCGACGTAGATGTTCCATCCGAGGGCTTGCTGTATGAACACTGCCCCAGAGAACATGTCCACCTAAGAAAAGACCATCAAGGATCACAATGTAAGTGGAATAAAACAGAGCTGAAGGCTGGACTGAAGGAAGAATGTTGACATGCTGTGGTTTATATTTCAACAATTCAAGCAATTTTAGTAAAATATTTCTTTACTGGGCTGCAGGGTGGAGACTGGGCAGAACTGTAGGACAGTGAAGCTGGTAATAAATTGGTGGTCGATTGATGGATATGGATAACTGACCATAACACATTTTAACATCCAATTCCACAGTGCTGTTACAATAACCTCCACTCTTTTGAGAAGGTGTTCTACTAGAGTTTGGAATGGGTTCGTGGGGATTTTTGAGGTAAGCAGGCATGGGGTGCCGAATGCAGTCAGCATTCAAATCCATCCCAGACCTCTATAGCAGAAGATCTTCCACTCCAAAACAGGTAAAGCATATCTTCATGAAGCTGGCTTTGTGCCCATGAGCATTGTCATCGTGGAACCAGAAGGGAAAAGTCAATGCTACTGCATCCTTTACAATGTTGTGTTTTTGGTGTCAGTTTAGGGGAGAACAACATCTGTCTGGAAACGTCAGTGGTTTTGAAGTGTAATCACGGTTGGGTTTCAACAATTTCAAACCCAATACTTCATAAGTCTTACTCTGTGGTTATCCATTTATAACACAAAAGCAGCTTTTTAAGGTATATTCCCACTGTCCCACTATTTAAATCGCAATGTCTAAGGTGAATATAACTGAATATAAACCAGCAAACATGTAAACGTGAAGTATTTTGATGAAGCTTTTAATCTATACATCTTTTCTATATCTAAAATAATCCGATTGCTGTTTGTACTTACGGAGATCTTTGTGAAGATGTAGAGGAAAAGTGAGATGACCGAGAGGTATAAACTGATTCTAGTGCCTCCAAATCTCTTCTTCAGATATTGTGGCATTGTGATCACCTTAAAAAAAACAAAAACCCAACAATATCCAAAATATTTTTCTCTCAGAACATTTATATAGAATGTTTAGTTACATAGAACTACACAGATTCCAGACAGTTTCTAACACAAAAAAAGAAGTTAAATTGGTTTTAAAAATCAGTTTACTTACTCCAGCTGTCAAATACACAGGTACAAACATCCATCCTAGCAGCAGAACAATGAATAAAGCCTGAAAGAAAAGCAAACTGTAAGAGCGGGACTAAAATATCCATACATTATATATAAAATCTTATATATATATAATGATTTTATATATAATGTATGGATATGCAAATAGACATCAAGAATTCTTGTTATATCGTAATGCGGTCATTACAGGTTTAATGTTATACCCTGGTCACAATTTAATTAGTCTTAATGATACTGTTTGGGGTTCCCAGAAGGTTTTGTTACCATCTCAAGGATGTTTTCCTTGCCACTGTCTCCACTGGCTTAGGGATAAGGGATAAACTTATAGGCACTAAAAATGTATACATTTATATTTTATAACCTCCTTATCTCAGCAAATCTGCTTTGGGACCATGCCCACTGTTAAAATTGCTATAAAAAAAATCAAATTGTATTGAATTCAATCGAATACTGGTTTAGAATTTCGATTCATTTCCATTGTCATAATATTTAGAACAAATTGAGTATTAAGAAAAATGATGCCCAAAAAGAATTCCTTGGGGAAAAAATATAATTCATTTATGAATCATGAAAACATCATGCATTTTATGCCTTTAAAAAAAATATATATATATATTTTATAAAGTGTATTTTTGGAATGTCTAAAATGTAATATATTAGAAAAGAAGTTTCAACTACAGCTTCACTATAGCTTAGAAATTAAAATAAAGAACACAAATAAATTCTCTGAAAGAGAAAATCACATGAAACATAGGAAAAATGTCTTTTAGCTGCACCATAGCAGCTCCTAAAGCAGTGTTTTACCTAAAAATAGAGCTCCAAGTCGGCTAAAATGGCCAACCTAAATGAAAGCTTTTGACGATGTGACCAATGAGCTCTCAAGCTAGTTTAAAGATATAGGATGTTTAGAATGAAGAATTCCATGCAAAAAACAAGTTTTATTGATTTTTTTGGAATCGCAATGAATCCCATGATGCATGTTACACTTTTAGTGGTCTTGCTGTATCAAAGTAAATAATATATATTTTTTTATTAGTCAGCCATCATATTGATGTAGTGTTTAAGTGAAGTTGCGACTCCTAATAAACTTTCTTTTCGGCTTCTCCCGTTAGGGGTCGCCACAGCGGATCCTCCGCACGTTTGATTTGGCACATGTTTTACGCTGGATGCCCTTCCTAACGCAACCCTCCCCAATTTATCCGGGCTTGGGACCGGCACTAAGAGTGGCTGGGGATGGTTCCCTGACCGGGAATCGAACCCGGGTCGCAGCGGTGGGAGCGCTGCATCTTAACCACTAGACCACCAGGGGACCTGAAGTTGCGACTCCTAATAAACCTCTAAAATGCTTCCTGTGGTGAAATTTCAACTTGCTGTAATCTTCTCAGCTACCAGTTCCTTCCTTGTTTACAGAAAGACATCAAATTGACATGGCCGTGCAGTCACGCATTTCTAGATCTAACTTTTTCTACTCTCGGCTGTGCCTCGATTTCAGTTTAAAATATAGAAAAGTAATTACAGATTAGATGCAGCTCAATTGTTATGATGTTAATCTTCTAATCAGAATGTAAGTTCAAATCTGAGCACCACCAAAAGTCAGACTTCTGGGCCCTTAAGCAAGGCCCTTAACCCTCACTTGCTCACTTGGTACATAACTTGGGTTTTTGTTTTCTAGCCTGCAATCATCAACAGACTTATTCAAGTTTCCCCCCAGTTAAATGAACTCACACTGTTAGTTCTAAATCCCAGCACCACCAATGTGCCAATGACCAATGAGATCATTTTCTGGATAAAGAAGTCTCCCAAACGCCATTAATATAAAAGTAGATGAGTCCATAACCTGGACTCCTCTGTTCGAGTCTGCGATCTTCCCCGCAATCGATGTTTGTTGAACGTGCCCAGAGGTGAACATTTACATGAAAACAGATGATTGTACATCTTGAGCTATTGCATATAGGTTCATTGTTGTGCAACTTGTAAATGTAGCGGGAATTTGTTGCTTGTGATTAATTGTTAACTTGTTTTCTCCTCTTGGGTTCAGAAATTGTCACAGATGAGCTCAGACAAAAACTTATTAAGACTTGAGTGAGAGCAGAACAGTCAACATTCTACGCTGGAGAGATTCGAGTTGGAAAAAAATCGTTTGCAAGAGTTCCGGAAAGAACATTATGTACAGGGAGCACGGAATACATTTCAGCTTCGACTCACGTTCCATTCGAAACTTCCGACCGCAATCCCGCTGGCGGCACCTGTTCCTGCGAGACCGACAAAATGCCCACTGCCTATGTTGCTTGCAAACAGAGACGCTCCAACCTGTAATATTAGATTAGAGCAGAAAATTAAAGACTTAGACCATGTACAATATATGGGGTTCTTTTTCACAAACTTGGTGAATTGTTTATGTCTTTGGAAGCCTAAAACTTTTCCTTCAGTTGAACTTCCAGACCCTGTTCCAGCATGAGAATCTGAAGATCTGCTATAGAGCTCTTGAACCTTTTGAGAATGAATTGGAGCTCTGACTGCACCCCGGGTCTCCTCACCTCACCCTGTATTATTACTTGTATTTGACTAATTACCCGTGAAAAATCTAGTGGAACATCTTCCCACGCAGGAACTGGGGACTTGTCAGACGTCCACCAACTTTCGTCCATCTAGTGTAACTACTTTGAGACTTTACATCTAGTACAAGATTTTTTCTCCAAACACTTGAATGTTCAGATCAAAATGTGTAAATGAACAAAAAGAAAACAACAAGGAAAAGGAATCACTTACTGGCCACCACACCATGGTACGCCCCGCGAGGAAGTAGCCACCTACTGTGCCCCGATTTGTCCTAAACATTGACTGAGAAACGAGAAGAAATATGCTGGTAAACATGATTCGATGATTAGAATGTGAACGTACAAAGAAAAGAGAGAATATAAAACACGAACCCAAATTCCAACTCCAATCACGACCATGAAATAACCAATAATGACGATGATATCCGCTGGGTTGTTGATGGTCACATGATTTCTCAAATCCTCATCTGACTTATTCATGTTTTCCCTCGATGCTATGTTCAATCTTATCTTTATATCCCAGCGTGAAATACAGATGTCTCCAGAGCAGAGGAGATTCTGAGACTGGGAAAGACTTTAGGACCTTTGTTCTGGGCTTGAAGAAGAATATTAGTAAAAAAATATATAAATACTAATAATTAACATATTGTCCTCAGAATGAGGAAGTGTTTAGTGAAGCATGTAATGATTATGGAATAACCTAAAGTACAACTAGTTAATTAGTAAAACGCAAAGCAGCACAACAGGCTGTAGGTACGAGGGCCTGCAGACGAGCTCGAAAGTATGTTTATACATTGAGCGTAAGTTCCAGATCAACAGTTTCAATCTTTTCCCCTTTTTGGTTAATCTGATTGAGAGGACTCCTGTTTTCTTAAACCAGTTTGCACTATGTGGACTAAAATTGGGACGCCTGACCACGTTTAAAATAAGTCCTACGTTAAAATCTACACTAGTATTTGAATCGATAGTCACTTTGAGTATCGGTTTATGCTGGGGTATTATAAGTACAATGTCTAAACTTGATTTTATTTTTTTTGGCTCGGAATTTTGAGATGATTAACTTGGTGTTCCAGTGATCAGTGCAGTTCATTCATGCGTGACCTCACCTGACCTTTCCTCGTTAGCAGTTCTTTCTGAGCGTCGTAACAGCAAGAAGGGCCGGTTCATCGTCGCCTTTTGTGTTGTTTTACTATTTTCCGCTATGAAATGACTGGATGAAGTGCAGGTTTCTCGAACTTCTCATATATTGACGTATCGATTCCCACACACTTAGACGGAAAAATGAATGATCAACTCAAATTTACACATTTTATGTTCAGGGTTACTGCAGGTTTCAACAAAGTCACGTTTAAGACTTTTGAAATTTAAGACATCAAACACACACATAAAACACACACATAAATACATTGTTAGCAACTGGCTTTAACAGAGCCCTAAATGAAACTCTTTCAAGCCAAGTATTGCTAAACTTGCTCTTCCCCCATAGGTGAAAAATAAAATCCGTTTTACGTCTGTGGTTCAAGTCGAGAAAGATTTGTGCATATAACAGAAATCTGATTGGCTGTTGCATCTTGGTCTCATTTGTATTAATTTTGGACTAGCAAAACTAAAAACATACCCAAGGAAAAAAAGACCTGTAAATATGTCCTAGAACAGCGAATTTAAGACTATTTTTAAAGGCCTAAAATGTGACTCCACAGAAACCCTGTAGTTTTAGACTATACGGACAAAATTCTTTGACACCTGACCGTAAGATTGGTGTGATTTCTAAACATCCCATTCCACACCCAGTCCCCATTTGCTGTTATAATTACCTCAACTCCTCTGGGAAATGTCCTTCTAGACTTGTGGAAATTTCAGGCTAGTGTTTCCAAAGACATCCTATACAATTGTGTGCCTCCAACTTTGTGGTAACAGTTCAGAAAAGAAAGTCAGGTGGGCCAATACTTTTGTCCATATAGAGTACATTTAGCATCCTGAATCGAACAAAAATCTATTTACTTATGTAAAGCATACATATGGCTAGATAAAGCAGGCGTCCAAATACTTTTGTTAACAAAACGAAGACAATACCAATGACCAAATCAGAAATGATGCCACGACAACAAGCTGTAGAAAAAAATGACCATTTATTGTGATGCAAAGTAAAAATCAGTTCAAAAATCTTTTTTTTTTTCCCTGACCAGGATTGATCCAATTGTCTTTCTTTTGGCTCTGGAAAAACATACTGTTATATTAATATTGACAGGAAAAAAAAATACATACAATCAGCCATTTGATACAGATCTTCCAAAGTTTTGGAACAGCACTGTTCAATTCTTTTGTTTTGATTATACACTACTTTCGGGTTTGAGATCGAAAGATAAAGACGATGAACTAGAATTTAAGCTTAGCTTTAATTTCCTTATATTTCTAACCTGGACGTGCAATCTAGTTCGAACCCACCGATTTCTCACGTGATCAAAAATATCTAGACATGTGACTGACAGGTGTTTAGTACCCTAGCTCGGCTACTTAAACCTTCTATACTATATTGCCAAAAGTATTGGGTCACCTGACCTTTCCTGTGGATCTTTTCCAAACAGTTACCACCAACCTGGAGGCGCTCAATTGTGCAGGACGTCTTTTAGATGCACTATAATGAGAGTTTGACTTGAACTTGGAAACCCAAATCTGTTTCAGCATGGTGATGCACAAAGTGTGCTCCTTGAAGATCTGGTGTACATGCTTTGGAGAGGCTCTTGAGTGTCCTCCTATAGAGCTCTGATCTCATCCCTACTGAACACCTCTGGGATGAATGTGAACGCTGACTGCACCCCAGGTCTTCTCACCTTCATCAGTACCTGCCATTCTTAAACACCCTTGTGGCTGATAAAGACAAATATCCCTACACCCCCCAAAATCTAGTGGAACATCTTCCCAGAAGAGTGGAGGGAATTATGAGCTAATTGGGACTAAATGTGGAATGCAATGCTCAGAAATCACATACCCTACCCATGACTAGGTGACCCAATACTTTTGGCAATAGTGTCTCTCATTGTTGTTCAGTTAATGTTTCATTTTAATTCGCTTAACATCACTAGATCTAAAAATACACCATAAGCAAAAGAATGTCCAGGTTTCCGTTTCCAATACTTTTGGAAGGGACTGTACTTTTGTATGCGACAATTCATTAATGAATGCCCAATAAGGAGAAGATTTACTGCAAGGTACAGAGTGGGGATTACGCTTTCCTCAGGGCCGTGTGATGCTTTCTGTAAATATTGAGAATCCTGTAGTGCTGTACAGTGTATAGACTGGAACTGATGACAACGTGATGAACTGACATATATTAGTAAAGTTGTTAGATTTGGAGACGAAACGGTCCTTGGTCGTGCTCCTGATACTAATTTAAAAGACTCAACTCAAAAGAAAAAAAGTCACAGCAGTGTTGTAAACAGAATATTATACAATAATAAAGGCTCAGATAAAACCCTTAGCGGCAGATTATAATACTGTGCTGCAGGTTGCCAGTCACGACAATGAAACGTTCCCTCCTTTACACGATAACGTGAACATACTTCCAGTTTTTGTTCATTTGCTGTTTTTAGATGGCTGACGGCCTCATCGTACTTACAACAAAAACATTTGAAAATGTCGCAAAGGAAAAAAAATACAAAGTTCAATTACAATTCATCAAAAGAGGAGGTCTGTGTACATTGCATTCATTAGTGAATGAAAAGTAAAGAATAAAAATGGTTTAAAAAAATCTTTTTTGGATAAAAATTGCTTTTTTCAATACTAGTGATAGAAGATAACTGATTGACCATCAGCACGTAATCAATCAGTGGCCTCAACCAACCTTCTGGCTTCCCCCTGAGAAGTTCATATACGAGGTGGTATCAAAAAGTTGACAGACTTTTACAAGAAAGTACTTCATTTATCTACATTTAAACGATACCATCTTCAAAATATTCCCTTTGCACAGCAATACAGCGCTCCCAGCGTTCCTGCCGCTTCTGGATTGTGTCCTGGAAGTCGTCTTTTCAGAGTGCGTCAATCGCCTTCTGCGATTTGCACTAGATCTCCGATGTCCAAATGGTGACCTGTGAGCTGGACCATCATCTACAAGAAGAGGGTGAAGTCCGCAGGCGTGTAGGGTGACATGCCGATTGTTCGCTGACGGTCATCATGCACAAGTTGCCTAATGGTTTGGGCATTTTTGGGGGATACGTAGAATTTCACGTTTGTACTTTGTTCTAACTTGCCGCCAGAGATGTCAAACGTATCCTTCACTCAAGTAGAAGTACAGATCATAATATATTGATATAAAATAATTTTTAAATGTTGTTACCTAATGAATGTATCCAGGCTGAACAACCACCATATAGAACACAAGCAGAGAAATGATGATAATCAGGTAATCAGGAATGTCTCCACGTTAACCCCATACTTCTTGTTCCCTTCTGCCTTGCTTGTTGTTAGCTTCGTTAACTAGCCTACATCTGTGATGTGTAGATTGAAAAAGCCACCCAATGAAATCGATCATGTCACCAAACAAATTAAAACTTAAGAAACGAGCCTGGTTTCAAAATGTACGAAGGATAAATTTCAGATGTGTGTAAAAAATATATGAAAGTGATAAGTGATGATAAAGTGATACCAGAAAAATCTACTCAAGTACAGTTACGAAGTATTTGCACTTCATTACTTCCCACCTCCGCTTGCTTTCCTGGTGAAACCGTGTCAGAAAAACACCAGCTGGCGTCATCAGTCTCGAAACGTTTTGATATCGTATGTTGCTCTAGTTTTTATCATATTATTTATCATTTGCCCAAATGGCTCCAAAGTGGCTTTCCTGCTAAGAAAAGACCTCCAGTCTACAATCCTATTTAATATTGTGAGAGTTCAATGATTACACTCAGTGATTAAACAAACTCCATAGGTCATTTTCTCATTCTTGTGTGTGGTAAGAAGAAGCCTTTTCTAAAAGAAAGAAAAAAAAAAAACAACGAACGAAGGCATCCGAATCAATTTGGTTTTCCAATCGAGAGTCAAAAAAATAAATAAATAACGGATGCAATGTACACGGACAACATGATGTGCTTAGGCTTCAATTATTAAAAGGAACTGTTCTGATTAAGACATTTGATCCCTATTCAGACAACAGTATTACAAGGGCGAGTCGGCTTCATGTCCTCCTTTACTTAGACGTCTTTCATGATGCGATTTCAATCCTGATGGCAGCGTTTTACGCCCCTCACCAACCATGAAGGTTTGAATCAATTCCGAGGTGTTTAAGTGTGAAAAGGCTCTTGCTAGTTTTGTGTCTCAATGCTGTATTACTTCAGCACAAACTATCTACACTAAAAGCCAATGGGCCATTGGTGAATCACCATGTTTGACAGAATCATCCAAGCTAAGAAATCGGCCTTGTGAAATATAGCAATCTGTTCTGGGACATTTTGAAAAGCTAATACATTCTAAATAGGGTGTTAGCAGATGTAATTTATTGCTTATATTATACCAAGTGGAGTTTTGGTTTGTGTGTAGATCTGGAGTATTTCTTGATTTTAGCTGGATTATTATTTTATGTTGCTATTATATACATTCAGGAGACATGCTTTATGGGACATTTCGCAGCATTAAATTTTCAAATTTGCATTCAAACATGTAGTCTTATATAAAGGAGCCATCAGGAAAAAAAAAGAAGCATTAGCTGCCAATGTGATGTCTGCTTCTCGACAAAACATAAATGGTGCAATGATTAAATTTGATACGGCTGAATGAAAGGGACGACTCCCAAACATCATCTTAAATAAAATCACACCTTATTTGCCCTTCTGGTTTGTCGGTCTCTTTCCACGGTGTCCGTCTTTCGTTTCCGTCTCTTTTCTTTGCCTTGTTTCTCCAGGGCTGTTCTAATACGTGCTAGGATGTGTTTTTTGGGGAACTTTAAAGTGGTGCACCCAAACTGGCTCACTCCGCCTGTATCTCCTGGTAGTTTCTCGCGTCTCTGGACCCAGCTCCGCCAGCCGGGTTTCCAGCAGTACACACTGTCATAAAACCTTGAGCCATTCTCACCACCTAACACATAAATCCTACGCTTCCACCTAGCAACGCCTGCAGCAGCTATGCGCCGTGGCAGACCTGGAAAAACAACCGGACTGGGAGCACGGTCACTACCTCCACCTCCCATTCTCTCGACTCCGGCCACGGCGTCCCGGTCAGTCCCCACCGCCCTTCCTTCTCGGAAAAACAATACTCGCCCTGTGGCGTCAAGTGGTTCCAAATTTGTGTAATTGCCGTCCAGAAATTTCGCTGCGTCACGCATGTACCCGCCCACAGCGCACACTCCTCCACGTACCGCTACTCCTCCAGCAAGGCAGGTGGCACCGGAATCGAGGCCGATGCGATTCCAGGTCCTTGTACCTGTGTGGTAGATGAGCACACCAGCGTGAACCATGGCCCGGTTGTGCTCCAGCGTGGCGCCTCCGAGCAAGTACAGTCGGCTTCTTAATGTGGCACAGGCAAAAGAGCGCAGCGGCAATGGCAAACGTGGACCCGGTGCCCACGTTAGCGTGGTAAGGTCGAAAGTTTCACATGTATCAAGAAGAGCTGAGCGATTGCAGCCACCCAGGGCATAAAGAAAGTTCCCTGAGCCCAGGAAGCCGAACATGGCGCGTGGCTGCTCCATGGATGGCCGAGATATCCAGCGGTCCAGCACAACGTCGTACTCGTGCATTGACGAAGAAACCTGGCCTGTTCGTAAAATGCCACCGGCTACAAAGAGCCGGCCACCAACGGCCGTGCACCCAGGGCACAGCAAAGAGCCCAGAGCTGAAAGTTTCTCCCACTTGCCTGTGCGTGGGTCAAAACAATCCACCGTGTAGTCACACTCTCGTAAAGCCTCGTCCTCTCGGGGCTTAAGGTCCACACAAACAATCTTTTTCTCCAGCATGCCTTCCCGGGGCCTTAGAGGACCTCCCATACCCTCAGTGCCCGCCCTCGGGCCAAGCTCTTTGCTCAGCCGCCTGCTCTCCTCAGGAGCCAGGAGACCCGGGCGCAAGTGACGAAGCAGTGCAGGCATGTGGACATAACGTTCAGCGGGCCGGTGCTCAGCCCAGCGCCGTGCCGCATTGTACACCTCCTTCTCGGATTCCACGCCAAGCCGGTCTGACTCCAGGAGGCTTCCCAGGGTACCCGGGTCCAGCAGAAGAAAGTCCCGCTGGCGTGCCACGCGAGGAAAATGCTGAGCCACCAGCCGCAAAGAGGCTCTGAGCAAAAGCTGGTCATGGTGTGAGCGTGCCAGAGAGTACATACCCAAACAATTTTCCACAGAAAGGTGTTCGAAGAGGAACCTGAAGAAACAAGAATGTGTGGGGTTTTTTTTTTTTTTTTTTTTTACTAATTCTGCATATGGAATTTTGTTACATTACACAAACAAGCAACGGTATTTTATCAGTTGAACCTATACATAGGTGTACTTTTTAACTTACTTACTCTGGTGCATCTGTTTACAGTGTATCGGCTTCAATCTAATTTGTTTTTGGGTCAAACAACCCCAAAGCTTCTGCTCTGATTCAGACTTGCGGAAATGGACAGTGATTACATTCATGGTCACATCTTTAAAAGGAAAAACAGATGAAATACTTTTATGTGTCACCTGGAACAAAGATTCTGCAAGGGCATGACTTGAAGACGATTGGCCGCCACGAACAAGTCCTCTGCCGTGTCAAGACTGAGCCCTGCTTCTCCTGTGTAGACGAACTGGATAACCGTCTCCATGACTGAAGGAGTCACCTCCTCCAGACGGATCTCGGTCAGACGAGATTCTACCAAGGGGCTGGTAAACATGGCACGGAAGTATGGACTGACAGCAGCCAAGAGAACTCTGCGAAGAACACATTGGAAACGCTAGACCACAGGATTTTGTGATAAATCATACATTCTGAAAATCGGTTAGCCGTATAATAGTTCCTACTAATCAGAGAATTGCATTACTGGGCAGTTGGACTTTATGAAACATGCTGTGTTTTTTATTGGCCTCAGGACCTACCTCATGCTTTCATGTCTGTAATGTTTCAAATGCGAGTAGGAATGTGAACGTGCAGGGTTCTGGATTGAGCAATGTTCATAAACTATTGTATCATGAGCTGAGTTTTTCTAGATTTACTTCACATATATGGTTGTATTCAGAAATAGTTCCTTCTACCAGAAAACATCTGGTGAAACTTTGGGTGGCAAATTGATGCCAATGTTGGACAGCGAGAAACAAAGGTAATTAAAAATCCCAGATAAAGTCATCAGTTCAACTTCATGCATTCAGGTCAAATTGAAGTCGATGCCAAGTAGAGTCGATTCAGTGAAAAACCGAACGCTTTGGAGTCGATTCCATCATCTTGCATTGAGTACTTTAGTTATCTTGGTTTGTGTGGCTGTTCCAGTCATACGTGGTTCCTCCCCAAATTGTTACCACGAAGTCAGAGGCACACAACCGTTAAAGACTTTGGGTGCGCTAGCCTAGCATTACATTTTCCCCTTCATCTGAACTAGAGGACCCAAACCTGTTCCAGCATGACAATGCAAATGGAAAAACTCCCCTTGCCCTCTGACCTCAACCCTGTTCAGCATCTTTGGGATGTATTGGAACACTGACTGCAACCCAGGCCTCCTTGCCTCACCTACATTAAATTTTACGAACACCCTAATGACGTTAAAATCTAGTGGAACATCTTCCCAGAAGAGAGGAGTTTCTTATAACCACAAACGGGGACTGCATGTGGAATCGGATGTCCAAAAAGCACATACAAATCTTATGGTTAGGTGTCCATGAAGTTTTGTCCAAATAGTGTATTATACTCGTGTCATGCTGGGTTCGCGGCCCGGGGGTTGGGAACCACTGGTATTAGTGCAAGTACGCATAGTTAATTAGGGTCTGTCTTTATCTGCATTTGTTAATTACACCTTGCAAGAAATAAATTTTTTTTTATTACATTTACTCCTTAATGAAGAGAAAATAGTCAACAGATCAATATCATGTAAAATAATCGTTAGTGTTTATGATCAGAATCTGAATATGAACAGTGGTTATGTACAGGTTTTAGCAGGCGTACCTGTGGCACATGACCTTCTTTCCTTCTACTAAAAGAGTGACATCACACAACTGCTGAGCATCAAGAAGTTGCTTTAAACCTTCGAGAGAAAAAAAAACAGAATGTGAGTGTTCATTCATAAGGAAGCAAATCGGATGTTACAAGTATGGAAACAGCAGGTATTTGAAGTTTTTTGAGACACATTCATGTTCATTTCGTTTCCATTAAATGACTAGAAGAACGTTCTGTGGACATAGGAGTCCAAATTTGAAATGTTTGCTCTAACAGAAAACTTTTGCAAGACGGAGTACAGGAGAGAAGGTTTCCATCCTCCTGTTATCACTAATAAAAACGGAAAGACCTCTGGCCTGAAGACGTTACGAAGAACTGCCACTGGAGGCTCCCTACGTAAATGTCAAGTCTGCAAAAATGAGCGGTTACTATGGTAACAATAAAGTACTAACATGGGCACACTTGCTCTCAGAAACTTAACACCCTCTGACCAATCAGCATCGAGAAATCCCATGCAATTATTCAACAGATATCCCAGTAGCTTAGTGGTTAAGGCATTGGACATTGGATCTGAAGGTTATGAGTTCACATCCAAGCCACACAAAGTTCCACCAAGGCCCTTAACCGCATAGTTGCCAGGATAAGATAAATGTAAATTGCTGTAGATAAGGGCATCTGCCAAATGGAAAAAATATAAATGTAGTGCCCAATCGAGCGCCATGACGACCACCGTGTGGGCGAGGTTGGACTCGAAGAACCTGGTGTCTTGCAAAAACCCTGACGTCCTCAACCGAATATCCACCTGTTGGATGGGACCAGAACAATGATTGCTGCAAACCTCCTCATCCAACAACGGTAGGACCTTTGGATGTGGTCCACAATCTTCTGTCTAGGTTGGCATTCTCACCCTGAGTAATGTACTCGCCCAGCGGAGTGGTTGTGTCGTCTGGAAAGTCCTCCTCCTCAGAGTCGCTGTCCGAGAGGGGCTCGCCACCGCCGCTGTCAGCGTCCTGCCATGGCTGCGGCCTCCACGTCACCTTCCCACATTTAACCGTATTCATCTGGGAGACAAACCGAAAACAAAAACATGGTCATGAGAAACATGAGAAACTAGTCATCACCAAATAGGGCGTCTTTATTCTGATTGGATTAGAGGTCGTACGTGTGGTCATTTTGACTTTGTGACGTCAGAACGACCTTTTCTAACATACAACACATTCTTACCTTGCCCTGTAAACGTGTGTGTGAGTGTGTGTATGAGTGAATCGTATCCGAGTCTCCAGTGATAAACTCCAGTGGAGATTAAGAAGAGTCATACGCGTTGGCCGGCTCCCCTCCCAGACGCCATCCTGCGTCCCTGAGCCCCGGATCAAACCGCTCCTCACGCTACCATGGACATCCACAGGCGTTCCCGTGGATCCTGACACATCTCAGTGTCTGTCCACTGTTGGCTCCAGGAAATTCACTAAGAAAAACAAACCAAACCACCAACTTCTGTAAACGCGCACACACACACTGACTCAGACTCGCACACACACAATATTAACACGTGTAATGATAATTACTCGCATTCGGCCACATTATTCCCCCTGCTAGTTTCTCTGTTTTAGCGCTTTCCCTAGTCCGCCATGCCGGGATTATTTTCCTACCCGTTTTACGTTTACTCTTCCTGCTTCCTTGCGCTCTTGCGCCACATGACAAGAGACTCACCCAATCAGCAGCGTCCATTTGATCAGCCGGCCAATGCGAGTCACTGAACTAACCAATCACTGAGCAGAGAGGCGGGACTTTCCAATACAGGTGAGGTCAAATTCATAAATAATCGCGATCCGGAAAAATATTAGAATCACTTCCGGTTTCGCAGGGGAAACGTGTGTACGTTTTTTTTTCTCTCCAATATATTATTTATTTATTTATTTGCAGTTAAATATACATTTTTAAACATCATGTTAATAAAATAATTTCTTGAAGCTGGACATAAAAAACGCTAAAGAATCCATAGCGCCGTTGGCGATGGCAGGAAGTGACAGCGATATCGCGCATGTGCAAAACAAATTGCGACACTGCGCTAACTCGTTTCTTTTTTAATACCTTTTGCATTTGTATTTTCAACTTTCATTTAAAACCAAACCAAACAAAATACAGTGGCACCGCGCTCACGGCGGAGACTAAACAAACCTGAGGTCCGCCACTTTAATACGTCCTGAGGAAACTTGAATTTGAACAATGTTCTAAACAGAAAAACGATCGCATTTGGTACACGTGTGCACCGAACCGAAAGCCCTGTACCGAAAAAGTTCTGTACTAATACATGTACCGTTAAAGCCCTAATGGAAACCTCACATTGTTATTTCATATGGACTTATCTAGAAAATATGATCCTTCACACCACCTTTTTACTCTTTATCTCTTACCTTTTTTGATTTGCCTCATTTTTATAGTTTTAATATGTTTTTCTAACACAAGCACATCATGACAAATACCTTGTACACGAAATCCACAATTCTTGGTTTGACAGCATGAAGATCCATGAAGTTAGTGAGCATCTCAACGATGCATTTGGACTGTAATTATTATCAAGTTACAATGGTTTAGGACCGCAGTTTGCATGAACATTAAGGGATGCGTATCTCCATATCTGAGGCCGATGCGATTCGCATCTCGATACATAGCCGACGATACGAGACGTTAAAGACACGCGAAGCAGCTACCGATTCGATACGATCCGATTAAACACAATTAAACACATTTCTTTGGTTCACACAAACAGCAAATCGCCAATTTACTTAGATTTAGAAAAGACTATCGTTTTTCAATCGGTCCAAAAAGTCCACAAGATGTGGACTGGACAGATAATACTGAGGAATTTATAAGAAAGGACAGAGCAGACTCTTTCTGCTGAAGGTCTTCTGGAGTGCAGGGAAAGCTACTGAAGACATGTTTAGACTCTGTGGTGGCCTCAGCTATCTTCTATGGTGGTGCAGCAGCATCTCTACTGCAGACCGGAAGATATTGGACAAGCTGATCAGGAACTCCAGTTCAGTCCTGGGGATTTCTCTGAACACTGGACAGGAGGTGGGAGAAAGGAGGATGGTAGCTAAACTATAATCATTGCTGGAGAACGGCTCTATGGAACGGCTGTATGGAAGAGTTTCATCTCTGAGCAGCTCCTTCAGTTACAGACTGTTACATCCTAAGTGTCTAAAGAAGCGTTACAGAAGGTCTTTTGCTTCCAGTAAACCAGTTGCCAAAATACACAAGATTTTTATGTAATAAAAAGAATTTAAAACATATGTTTGATAGCGTAATGACCTATTCGTGGTCTCTTTTTCTTCTTTTGTATTTATACATTGTGTTGTATATACTGTATTATGTTTCTACTTTTTGTTATATATATTTGCACATTTCTTTTTCTTTTCTGCTGTAACACAAATTTCCCCACTGTGGGACGAATAAAGGGATATCTTATCTTATCACGATAAAATAAAGTCAGAATTGCGAGAAATAAAGTTTAGGCAAACTTTTTTTTAATTTTTTTTTTAATATGGCTTCCAAAAACCACCACAACTGGCCGGACTTTGCAGACCCCTAGACCCGGAGGATCAAGACTTTTTTTTTTTTTTTACATTCATACCCAGTCATTTGTGGTACTATACAATAATGATGATGATGATGGAGTAAAAGAAGAAAGTCCTGATTTGTAATGCACAAATATAACAGAAAAAATAGACTAAGTCTAATTCTGGTTCTTATCCTGGCTCCCATAAGAGAAGCCAAGCGTGAACTAGTCATTATCTATCGAGCCAAGGTTTCTGTGCATCACTCCAGCAAGTTATAAAGGCATTGTTTGCTTAACATTTAAGGCCTTGTATTACTCATCAGTAGTTAAGGGGTTCAAGCTGTACACTTACCAAGCGGCCACCACTGGGCCTCAACTCCTGATTATTGCTAAACCTGTGCTCCATCATCAGCTGTTCCTGCTGAACAAAATTTTGACTCTGCTGTAGAATATGACAAAGGTTTTTTTTTTTTTTTTTTTTTAAGATTTGATGTAACCGAGGCCTATTTAATCATCAAAGTCTGCAAAGGGACTGTAAATCTTAAAGGGTCCCACTTCCTTTGTGGTGGACACATTTGAAATGTATAATTTTTAGCTCAACCAATGGGACATTTATCAAATACTAATCTTATAAAGTCTTCATTGACATCTCCATACATTTAAACTTCGGTGTGATGAACAATACAAAGTGTTATTTCACAAATTTGAGCACAAATTCCCTTTTATTTTAGTTGCTTTTAGTGTAGGGTCAGTATTCTTTCACCTTGTGGCCAAAAATGGAACTGCAGTAATAGCTAACAGAGGCCTACTGGGGTATCAATCAATCGATTAAGCAATTAACGAAAACGCTGACGTCTCTGAATTGCGCACGAGCGCGGCGTAACCCGGACGTACCTTTTGACCTTCGTCGTTTCCGCACTATTAAGTGCTAAGGGCCTGGCCTCATCACATCTGTCCAGATGTATTGGACGTTGGACAACTTACTTGCTATCAGCAGCACTTTGGTGTTGGGAACTCAAACACATTTATTTGTTCTTGAACCGACAAAAAAACCCCACACAAAATTATACAATCATGCGGATTCAATTCAAAGGGGAAAAAAGAAGAAAAAAATAAAATCCACATGTTCAGAAATTATTTAGTTTTCCCAGAAAAAAAAAAAAAACGTGGCTGCACGTGTATCGTTTGTTACGTTTCGCCTGTAGTCGGAGGACAGGGGTGTTGAAATGGGATCCGGAGCAGAGGCAAAAGAAACGCACCATGTTGTTTCTTAATTAAAATTCATTTTATTATACATGGGTGTGTGTATCCATACACACACACACACACACACACACACACACACACACACACACACACACACACTCTCGCACACACACATACATACATTAACTTAAATCCATGTAACATTCGACTGAAGTGGTGTGTCGTTTTGGAGTCTCTGGGTAGCACCTGTCCAGGTGAGAGTCTGGAAACGATGCCATCGGAAAAACCCCTCACAGATGTTGGAAGAAAAAAAAAAACCAATGCAAATTTCTTTGAGAGAGTCTCTTTCTCTCTCTCAGTGAACGGGCGTCAGACATAACTCCAGCATGTTTTCCCGATCGATCGCAAAGTCGAAGTTCGGTGCACGTGTGAGACGTTAGAGATATAAATACTGATATGCGCATGAGCGGAATTTCCTGCCTCGTTCGGAGAAAATCGATATGTACAGGACTGCAGCATTCGAATGCACAGGACACTTTTGAAATAACTTAGCTCAAACGGACAATTGTTTCCGGTTTTGTTGCGTTTTTTTTTTTTCTCACAGATTCAGCGAAGGAAAACGAGCCCCTTCCCCGTAGGCACCCCGACACCGTGTTTCGCGTTTTCGGCCGTTACAGATGGACCGCCGTGGTACACCTTGTTCTTGTACTAATGTGATTAAAAAAGTTCTTTAGAAACGTGTCTTTAAAGCTACTTGGAACAACAAAACAGTGCAAGAGGTGCAAGCCAGAGTCTCACGCCGCCAGGGGTTGTTCGGAGCGGGGTGCTATAAGAAAGGGTTCATGGAGGAACTTCCTGATGGATACTGTCCCACCGGTGCTCCTGCCTGTAGAGACACGGACACAATCGGAATGAATAACGAGAGTTAAATCTCAGAAATGCATGATGCCACTCAAGATTTGGTACATGCAAATCAGTACACACCAGAAAAGGGTTATTGGTGACTCCAGGTGCTGCCATGTTCTGTCCAAATTGAGCAGCTTTGCCTTGACCAAATGCAGCAAATCCACCACCTACACACACACACACACACACACACACACACAAAAAAAGTTTAAATACTATTCCCACTAAATCGACCAAAACCAAAAGGTTTTTCAGGTTGGTCCGAGGGCGGCCTCTAGAGGCGAATCCCTGATACCACGTGTTGTTTATTTGCGTTACTGTTTGTCTTACATTTTTTCTCAATATTTATTAATGTAATGAATATAATCCATATTTCATTTAGAACTTTTTCGTTCTTTTGTATTATATATTTGTTCAGTACTATTATACATCGAGTGTTATGTTTGTTGTTTTGTAAAAAAAAAAAAATTTAATAAATCAAATCCAGTGTCTGAAAAAACTATACTTCAGATAACGTTCTAACGCGAAATAGTCCAAATCTTATTAGATTCATTATTTATTTACTAATAAATTTTATTACTATTTTACACAGCATGCTTTTTTTAAAATCCAGTTTTTTGATTAATCGGTAATCCGCAAGTGTCCTTCGGTCGACCTCTAATAAACTACTACGTTTGAAAACCTTATTTTGATCACATGATTCATCAATACCGTTTGGTTGGTGCGCATAGACCTGCGGTTGAGGGAAGCCCTGCCCCAGGAAGGGTTGCTGGAAGTTTCCGCTGAAGCTCGTGGGGAGGTTGTAGGCTGCTGTGTTACTGAAGCCAGTAGGCATGCTCATCGAGCCGGGACCAAACGAAGCTGGGACAACACACACACACACACACACACACACACACACACACACACACACACACACACACACACACACACACACACACACACACACACACACACACACACACACACACACACAGTACATGATTATGAGACCGACTATTTTTCATTTGATTACACTAGAAAAAAAACCTCCTTAAAGCAAACTATCGTTATATTTTGTATAACAATTGTATGTAATTCATCGAACAAAAGACCTCAACACACTGTAATAATAAACATTTAAGCAATAGTGCAATAGTAAACACAAGATAGAACTAGAAATCATTCAGAAAATGAACTCAATCCCTAACAACACTTCATTATTTGTTCTATCCGAGGCTTTTCTTCGAGCATGGGGGCAGCGTGATTGATGCCCCAATAGGCCGAATCCCAAATGACTTAGCACACAATACCTAGCAACCTAATTTTCCATGCGCACACACACACACACACACACACACACACACACACACACACACACACACACACACACACACAGTGCATGACACAACACACTCCAGTGTTCTAAGTAAAACCGGCAACATCAACTCCAGCTTGATAGGTGTAATATTATCGAGTGCCTTTACGCAATGTATTTATTGAGATGATAATAATTGTGTGTGTGGCTCTGAATCTAGATTATAATCTGAGGAAAACTCCGCCCTAATGGGTGTCTGATTACAGGGGACCTAAATTTTTCAGCTGGCTGTAGAAAATTTCTACTGAAAACGAGTATATGCAAGGCGGTCCGGGAAAACAAAACAGGAAAAAAAAATAAATAAATCAAGGGCAATTTTTAGCACGTTTTCGGAGTTACAGAATTGGAAAACAAATAAACATCATGAGCTTATCACACCAAGTTCAAAACGATGGAACGATGGAAACATAACCCGAGCTACCGCTACAAAGCTGAAAAGTGGAAACTTTTTGACATCACCTCGTATACATGTAGCGGTAGCTCGGGTTTTGTTTCCGACGATGAAGTGCGTAACTCTGGGGTTGTGGATTTGTGGGTGTTTTATGAAAAACGTTTGCCGTTATTCTGGAGTTGCAGATATACGTGTAACGCTATGCGGATAAAAGTTTGTGGACACCTGACCATGTGCTTTTTTCGCAAAACCTTCACTCTTTATACAGATTTGTGCCACTAGGGGACTTGTAAAATCAGGTAGGTGAGCTGAGGAGACCTGGGGTGCAGTCAGGGTTTGGGTCTGATAGTCCAGGTGGAGGGAAAATTCGAATGCTGCAGCATCCAAAGACGTTCTGTACAACTGTGTGCCTTCGAATTTGTGGTACCAGTTTGGAGAACGTCCACAAATGTCTGCGAAAGTCAGGTGTCCCAATACTTTAGTCAGTATAGTGTACGTATTTCTGAAGAGCACACCTTCAGTCGGCCAAAAATCAAAGCACAGCACTCAGGATGCAGACTGGGAAAGGAGGGAGACCATACCAAAGTAAGACGAAGGGAAGCCTTGGGGGTGAAAAACTCCTGAGAGGTTTGTACCTCATAGCAAAAACACAGACAAATTCAGCTGTATTGCACATAAGCACAAAATCAGCTGTCCAAACAAAACAATGTATATATCTAAAAGAAAACGTATGTAGACACAGAATTGGCACATGTATAACCCAATCCAGGTCTTTGCAATGCCTTCTGGTGGCCTGAATAACTGATAATGCCCCCCAGCTACTGTTGTCCTGCTCAAGCTTGCCATCACACGGATCTCAGGCAAAAAATAGACGAGACGAATGAAACATTTCGCATTTTCCTGAGTGATACAGTGAAGAAATCCAGACTCTTACCTGCTGCTGGTCTTCCATTGGCTTGAAATGGATTTGAAGGGGGAGCAGCTTGTGGTATGCCGGTGGAGACAAAGGGATTTGTTGAGGGACCTGACCAATAGAAGAGGGGTAAAAAGGTATACAAATATAAAGCTGTAAAGACGCCATTGTCTACTGAAATCGAAGTATTTTTAAAAATCAAGCTTGGAATACATTTTTTTTTATCTTTTAGTTGTCTTTAACTTGCTAGCTTTCTTTAGCCATCACACACACACACTTGTTTGCTGGTTATGCTTTTCTCTCATCATCTGAATTTCAAGACGAGTCCTCTTTATTATCACTAGTCAGTTTCCATTACCGTTACACCCCTAGTGGAAATTCAAAAAAGCTCCTTAACCCCAAAAAATGGTGAACAATCAACATGAAAGTCGATTGGCGGACACACGTTTATCCCAACATGAGGCAGATGTCATTGCCAGTCATGCTGTGCCTGTGGGTTTGGCCTCGTTGGAAGGAATTACCCATGAAATTGCCAAGCAGCCAAGAAAACACTCCTGAACACAACAGACTGTAGTATGTCCTTAGGAGGAGGTTGTTCCATCAATGTTGTGCACTTTGTTGACTTCATTTGGTTCTTATCTACACCAAGGGTGTACATGGCATCCAAATCAGTGCGGATGGTTAATTTCAGGATCTCAGAACCTTTAGAGAACCTTAAAAAAAGAAGAGATGCTGTGGAATTTCCTCCCTTTCGAACCAATAAAAGACGACCAACTGGCCTTTTTGTCGCCAATGAATCTCCTCGTCATTGGAAACCCGATGAGAACATTCCAGGTAAAGGTGACTGCTTTGAGCTACGAGTCAAAATATTTAAAGTAATTCAAATCCCATCTATTGCGTATTGTTATATTTACCTCCGAAGCCCTGAGGCAGCGCCCCCTGCTGGGGCTGTTGTGCAGGTACTCCAGGAGGAGCTCCAAACCCAGAACTAAAGGAGGAGAAATGAGATGAGTAAAAGGTGTGTTTTGGTCATTCATGGTGGCGAAGCTGCGAATGTTTGCAACGTTTGGCAAAAATAAAGAAAAATACATGGATATTTTGTTTGGCATCTTTTTTTTTTTTTTTTTTTGCTTTATACCTGCACATGCCGTGAAATAATCCAATCAGCAAAACACTGCACCACTTAAAATCACAGATAAAAGTTCACAAGTTTCACTTAACATTCACATCAAATATCAAAACATGGAAAAATTTAGTCGTAGTGCCGTTGAATGTGTTGGGAGCCAAACGATCTGGTTAAGAAACTGCTGATCTCTGGGGATTTACACACAAAACTCTCGAGTGTGCAGTTCTGTGGGTGGAAATGAGAGATTTCTGAACTAGGAGAGACCCTAACCCTGTTCCAGCAGGACAGTACTCTTGTGCACAAAGCAAGCTCCTTGAAAATATGGTTTCTCTGGGTTGGAGTGGAAGATCTCCTGCTTTAGAGTTCTGACCTCAAACCAATTAAACACCTTTGGGATAAATGTGAACGCTGACTGCACCCCAGGCCTCCTGTATCTTTCTGTGTTAAAGAGAAGGGAGTCGCTAATCGATTCCTACCGGAAATTCCTACTTCGTGTGTGAAGTATGCGAATTAGTAAATACAATACAATTTCTGGTATGGATCGAGTAGCCACAATATGAACTAACATGGGGTGTGTGGATTAGGATGTGTTTTTACCCTTGGGTACTGGTGGCAGGGGCAAAGCTGCTGCTACTGGGGACTGGGACGCTGAAGACGGTGTCTAGGACAGCCAGTGCCGCGTAGCGATCACCCCCCAACAAAGCTGCCTGAGGAGGTGGTGGCCCCACACCTGCAGAGGGCGGGGCTGAGCTCGAACCTACAAGAAAATGGTAAAAAATTAAAATAAATTGAGAACCAAGGCCCAAATAAACAAGATCAAGATTGTTGTAAAACACTGTCACTTCCTCAATTGACACGAGTTTCTTATTAAAATCGCACCAAAAATCCGACCATTCAGTGTGGCATGTGTGTGACTTGTACCTTGTTCAGTTTTGCCAGAGCTGAAGATGTTGTCCAGGTCCGCAAGTGCAGCATACCTATCGGCAGGTACAGCTCCTCCGTCGCCCTTAGCCCCACCCCCGGAGCAGTTGGCCTGAGCGGAGCCGTACGTGGCAAAGTCGGCACTGCAAGACTTGGGGAAGTTGTCAAAGTTGGCAAAGTTGGCATTGGGCACTCCTGCTGAGCCACCTGCAGGAGAGACGGACATGAAGCATGAACCAAGGGATCGGGACAAGGTCACCTGATGAAGAACGTACTTCAAATTGGTCATTTCTCATGAGAGTCAGGGAGAAACTAAATATAGGCCACCTACATTCCTACAAACACACCGGCGGGCACGCGTACG
Organism: Silurus aristotelis; assembly: GCF_946808225.1. Taxonomy (NCBI): domain Eukaryota; kingdom Metazoa; phylum Chordata; class Actinopteri; order Siluriformes; family Siluridae; genus Silurus; species Silurus aristotelis. The sequence continues at coordinate 27,757,757 of NC_139581.1, forward strand.
CTCTAAAAAGCGTAATTAAAAACCAGACCTGATGTTCTGACCATTCTCGTTCGGGATTCCTCACGAGAAAAGGTTACAGACAGAGAAAGTCAACACAACAGAACACACACACGTACAGCTATTTTTCACCTGACAGAACCTGCAAAGGTACAAGAACAAATTAAAACTCTGAACAAACTGTATCCTGGCTAGACAAACTGAGTCCCTGAAAAATACTGAGGACCTGTTTATACAGAGTCTCACAAAAGTGAGTACAACCCTCACATTTCAGCAACCATTTTAGCATACCTTCTAAGGAACGAAACTATTGGATATATTTTAGAATAGTCAGTGTGCAGCTTATATACAAGTATACATTTACTGTCCTCTGAAAATAACTCAACACACAGCCTTTATTGTTGGCAGAGGTAGAGCTGTAACTTCCTGGATATGAAAACATAAAAATGAAAGCAATCCAATGCGACAGCCCAATGATTGATTGACTGATGACTGATTGATCAATCAATATTAGGCCGTAAACTGGCACCTAGCGCCACCCAGAGACAAATAAGGGGAAAACAAAACGTACAGAACACTGGAGTATAAGGAGATAAATGAGAAGTGTATTTGAATGGACATGAACACGTGTGTGTTTGTACCTGTTTGCGCAGGCTGAAATGGTGCTTGTGGGGCGGAGGGAAACGCAGCACTCTGTGCGGTGGCGGCGGCAGAACTCCCGAAAGCATCGAAATTCGCAAAGTCTGCGCTAGCGTTAGTGCTCTGCGCTGCTGGAGGTTACAACACAAACAAATGGGATGAGAAATGGGAGTCAGGACAGAAGAAACGATGAGGTGAATTTCAACTGAAACTGGATTAATGAGAAAATAATGAATGTCGTGTGGAAATCTGGGCATCGTTATTAAAACGACTCCTGGCAAAACCCGGGATTCCTACTAGGAAGTCACATCCCAGTACTATTGCCTTCACTTATGTGAGCTTTCTTATGAACAAGTTCTCCTTTTGGACACTGTATAGAATGCTGCACAATTTATTCATGTTTTCGTGTCTCTAACCGGACAGTTGTCCTTTTTCTGATGAGTCTTTCCCGGGGGACAGAGCGCTTACCTGGATGGCTATTGAAATTGGCAAAGTTGGCGAAGCCGGAGCTGCCTGTGGACTGTGACGTCGGACCGGCAAAAATGTCGCCGCCCAGATCGCTGAGCAGATCGAACTTCCTGTCCTGGTGGGCCGACTGAACACGTGACACTACAGGGGACTGAAAGGGACAAAACATGCAGGTAAAAAAAATAATAAATTAAGCTAAGAAGAAAAGAAACTGTTCAGACAGAGTCAGGAAAATACAGTACACGGGGAGAGACAACAAAAACATTTAAGAGAAAATGCTTTAGTGAGAAGGACTGTACTCACAAGCAACTACCAAATGTAATGCATATTATGGGCAGTAGGGGGCTAGCTATAACATAGATAATGCTGGACTTTTACAGCAATAAAGTCTGCGAAAATTCATTTCTGACGCAAGTTCCATGATGCAAAAACAAGTGAATAACCCTCTGAGCTGTGTGTACATACCTGGCTGGGCGTGTTTCGGCTCAGGTGCAGAGCAGGTGCCGAGTCTCCCAGCAGGGTTTTCAGCGGCCGCACTTCCGGAGTGCTGTTTGTGCTGCTGGCTGATGAGCCCGACATTGAGGCGTGGACCGAAGCTACCACCTTGGCTTGTTCGGGAGGAACGTACCTGAGCGCAAAGATAAAAATAACGTGAAAAAAAGGTATTAAGGTGTCATGGATCCATTTCTGAGCAAGGGCGTCATGACGACGTGAAATAAATGGCGAGGAGGGTCATGATTTCTATTAGGGTCATTGGGTATTTACGGCTGTAGATACCGATGTAAAAACTGATAGATATACAGGAGAAGGGGGGAAAACCTGAGGTATTTCTGGCCTCTTGTTAGCTGCGAACTCATTAGAATAAAGAATCAGACCACTTGAAGGACGTTTGAAGGTTAAACGTTAGGGCTGAACGTAAAAACCCAGGTATTGTTCATCAGTGAGTTAATACTATCCCGACAGTGAAGCATGCTGCTGGGAGCATCATGCTAGGGGGCTGGATTTCAGAACCGGGATTGGAGAGACTTGTTACAATTGAAGAAAAAACAAATTAAGCAAAAAAATTAAATAAAAATAAAAATAAATAGAAAAATTGTGTACTCAGTATAAATTCTAAACCCACACACAGTTATACTGTACATAAGCAAGGCTGTGAAGCGCCCGACTCACCATCGCTTCTTCTCATATTTTTCCTGGAGGAACTCTTTGACTTTTTGAGGTTCCCTGAAGTCAGGCACAGTTGAGCTTCTGTCGTCAAAGAGTCCTAGCCAAATCTGTTTGCACACCTACGGAACATAAAGAGGAAGAAAAAATGGTTTAAAGTAGAGGTCGAACAACTGATCGGATTTGAAGACAAACTGGCACGATACTTGATTGCTGGAACTATCGGCAAAAATCCATACCGATAGTTTTTCCGGGTTGTGTCTGCGCTGGAGCAGCTGAGAAGCTCTGCTGTCATTATACAGTAGAAGAGCAGCCTTTACAGGCAAATCAATGATGCGATTGGCAGTTTGTTTTAACCATTATAAACAATACTCCATATGGGCAAAAGTATATAAGGTGGTATCAAAAAGTTTCGAGACTAATTTTGCTGACTGCTATTCTGTGCGTCTTCCAGAAGATAAAAGATACGGTTTAAAGGTCACCGTTTTGACACCAATGCCTGAGATCCAGCGTGAATTGCAGGTCTCTTGGCATGCTTTCAAAGGAAGACTTCCAGGACGTATTCCAGAAACGGCAGGAACGCTGTATTGCAAAGGGGGCTATTTTGAAGGTGATAGTGTGTCTTGTAAACAGAGCTAATCTGGAAACTTTTTGATACCACCTCGTACTTTCTTCACAAGGTCTAACCTGATAGAGATCCTTAAATCGTATTCACTTTTCACCCTTGCTTTCTATTATATACGATTTATGATAATTAGCTTCGGATTATGCACCGTGTACACCATCCAAGTTGCCATGACGAAGATGTTACTCACCGCACACACTAGCTACAAGAAGCAGCTATAAAACCGGACTATATGGATGCCTCTGACTGAATGCTAAGACACAGAGAGTCTCACACAGCAAGAAACACTGACACCATTTAGAGAAGATCAATGAAGTCAGTCACGCACAGGACACACACACACACACACACTAGTGTTACAAGGCTATTTATTATGTAAAGGGTGAGCAGGCGGACATTAGGGACCTCGGACAGGAACACTAAACGGCTCGTTATGTTATATTGGACTAATTAAATCCAGTTCTGGTTGTTAAACCTACTTGTTTAACAGGCAATGAATAATAAACTAATAACCCAGGCATGGTATATGCTAATCGTGGGTAACTGGGATATGGAAAGGGTGGCAGTAGTGTAACATGGCAGTGAAGGAGGGAAAAAATGAGGAAGAAAAGGAAAAAAAAAAAAAAAAAAGGAATAGTCAGCATGTTTTTGGAACAGAGTTAGCGACAAGGTTCATATTTCTCACAGACATAGCACCGATGCCACCATCGGTGCCACCTGATTATAGCCAGTTTCATGCGTTTCACCGCCACAGAATCTTGGGATAAATTCATGTGTGATTAAAAGACAAGTACAAACAATTGATCGTTTTCTGCAACACTGTCATTTAAGACATTGTGCAAGAATAAAACTCGCTCGGGTTTGGAAAGGGAACAGGAACAAGACCGAATCTGTGTTTGTGTGTGTCATTGTCTACAGACTTGGTGTTTGGCGAAGGCGTGACATTTTCGATAAGGTCCCTGTATGAACATTTCTAAAAGGAGTCTCCAGTGTCAGTCGGGACAGTTTCGTGGCTTCTCAGTGGTAGCATGAGAAACCCTTTTTTATCATTAGTATTCGAAAAAAGTGAGCAAGGGAACGACTAATAAAGCTGCTATAATGTTTTATTATATTTGGTATATGGCGAAGCTCAGCTGATCCGGTCCCATTCGACGGACTTCCTCCCTCAGACGCCCTTAAACCTGGTAGTAGAACTCGTTATTGGCGGTCTGGCCCCCTTGGGACGAATTACAATCTACAGACCTGCCTTGCCTTTTTCGGTTGTGAAGATGATGGCCCTCTTCCACTGTAAAGACTGTTGCTTTGTCTCAGGGTTGTACCCGTACACCCTACAACACTGCGTTCCTTCTGCTCCTGGGTCAGCAGCGTGGGAATGAACTCGCTTTTATATGGCTGTTCCTGTTGACTGTTCCCACACGTGAGGATTTTTTCGGACTGTTTCAGCACAACGGCAACAATGTTGTGAACTGTTCTCCGACGATCATCATGCACAGGTGACTGAATGGTTTCGAACATTTTCGGAGTTGAGCCTGTTAAGGATCTTCCTGATATCTATGCAGCATTGCTGTAAACTTGTGCACAAAGCCAGCTTCATGAAGATATGCTTTAAAAGTGTTGGAGTGGAAGATCTCCTGCTATAGAACTCTCACCTCAACCCAATTGAACACCTTTGGGATGAATGTGAACGCTGACTGCACCCAAGGCCTCCTCACCTCACCTACATCACTACCTGACCTTTTACGAACACCCTCGTGGCTTGAATGAGCACAAATCAACACAAAAACTACTGGAACATCTTCCCAGACGAATGAAGGTTGTTGCAAGAGCAAATGGAGACTAAATTAGGAATGAGATGTGCAAAAAAAAGCACATACTAATCTTATGGTCAGGCTATAAGACTTTCTTGAACCCAAGAATAGAAATTCCAAGTTTTAATCGAAGTCATACAAACATAATTCTCTGTAATTTGTGTGACCGGTTTAATGCGGATTAAACCAAATCTGACCAAATGATAGGAAAAAAAATGTGAAGGAAAGCCCATTTGGCAAGCGTGTTGAACACGAAGGTTGTGATTTATTGAGAATAACCGGAATGCTGTCGGCAATTGCGAGTTAGTCAAACGTTAAAAGGATGTGGCGTTAATCACCCTGGTTCAACGTTACCTCATTTCCATGCTTCTGTAGAAATTCTATTTCCTGTTGCGTGAAGGTCGTCATGGAGATGGACTTCACTCTGTGGGGAGGGTTCAGACCTCGCCTAGAAAAAGAGACAGAGAGAGAGAGAGAGCGTTGTTACGGCAGCCATGCGTAATTAAAGCGTTGAACACGCAAACACTGAAACTCTGATAATCTGATTAAGAAATCTGACTCACTATAATACCGTCCTGCTTTCAACTGACTCGGAAATCAAGGCTGATTGTTAGATTTGAACAAAGACTTTTCGCAGAATTACCCATGACAAAAGGGACCACAAACGACAGGAAGTTCACCTTCAATGCTAGAATATAATCTTTAGTCCTTTGGCAAAACACAAAGTTATTACCATTTTTTTCAACACTATACACACAAAAATTTAGGGACACTTTTACAACCATTTGTGTATTTTTTTTGGCCCTCAAAATGTACCACGTTCGAGGCACATGATTGTTTCCAGGGTCTTCGGATGTGATGCATGAAATGTTCCACATAGAACATGTTCCACAAAGCCACTTATATGTCAAGTGCATAAATAGCCCCCCACCACCAATAGCACACCACCTGACCTTTTAAAAACCCTCATGTCAAACATCATAATTTGAGAAACACCCTATTACTGTTATGGCTACAGATCCGATAGCCAAATTGCTGTTAATGCACATCGTAATAACAATTATCTAGTAAGTTAGTTGGCAGTTCCGCTGGCAGAACGAGGGATTGAGAAAAAAAAAAAAGACTCCGTGAGAAGGAGGGCTTAATTGAATAGGGGATGTGTTACACTTTTGCAAGGCGGAGTATTAGATTAGCTCCAGTCCCTGTGTGCAAGTGTACCTACACTATATTAAGCAGCCTAGCCTAGCCGCAGTCCCTGTTTTCTCAGAAAACTGAGTTATTAGCTTGTTATACACAAATGTGGGACAAGGACATCAAGGTTAGACCCTGAGGCATCTCGAGTTTCTGGTTCGATGCCGATACTATAACTTAAATTGGAAACTTACCATGAATTTATGGGAATATTCACTAGAAATTTGGGGAAATTTATATAAACTGTGTCATATATATATGTATCATTTTGTTTGGACTTAATTGTTAGTGTAATTTTGTTGCGCAAAATCTTATATTTATTTGTAGTTTACATGAATATTCACCAAGTTGGACATTTTTTGGCATTATTTCGTGTGCCGGTTTCAAGAAATGACACGTTATGGAGGAATGCACCGTGCATGTATGGGGCTTGGCCTCATTATAAGCTCCACATTATCAGCTAACCTGCATTTTTGTAAATTCCCAGTTCATGCCAATGGAAAGTGTCTAGTCATGAAAATGGCTGGAGATTCGCAACCCTACCCGGTGTCGGGTATCGCTGAGATACTGCGCTCATTTATTCATACCATCCCCAAAAAATTTAAATAAAAACAGAAAATAAATAGTTTCTCTGCCAAAATTTCGATACTACGACATACCATATGGTGTAAACCTTGTGTAGGTTCTCCACCGCACCGCTTTTTCAACCGGAGCTAAAGTCATGGCTAATGAATGCCTTTTAAAATGACCTTTCTAACATAAGTCTAGCAGCCTATAAGCACACAGTTCATGGTCGCTGTTTAATCCAGTCAACAGGAACAGCCATATAAAAGCTTCTGTTATGTAATTTTCATGTTAAAATCAGCAGAACGATGTGCTGGTGCTAAATCTGAGGGGAAAAAACTGGATTAATGCATCCCTAGTGAGTCCAAAATGCAATTTTGCCATCATTTCCATCTCATACAGAATAGCTATAGGACTCTCTGGAGTAGGAGGGGTGTGTGGGTGTGTGTGTGTGTGTGTGTGTGTGTGTGTGTGTGTGTGTGTGTGTGTGTGTGTGTGTGTGAATGATGTGTAGCATGTGAACATAATGCCCCTCACATGGCTCAGGTATCATTGGCCTTACTTGATGCTGTGTGAAAACGAAACTTTCCCCCTTAGAGGGTAGCACGTGTGTGTGTGTGTGTGATGCGTGGCCCAAATTACCCGTCCTAGTTTGCCGAGTATTTTGTAATAGTCAACAAAACTCTATAGGTCTTTCAGAGTATATAAGGATATTTAAGGAACTTTGAGGGTATATAAGGAACTTTGAGGGTGTACAAGTATCTATCTGAGATAGAAGCACCACTAATGGTGCATAAATATCAGTGTGTAGAAGGTAGAGCAGGAAATATATCGTTCCGACTCGATTGCACTTTTCCTTGTGGTCAACAATGCGTGTTTGTCACTCTAAAGGTTCAGGTTCGAAAAGACAAATATTTCCTGAGACCGAGGAGACGTGTGCGTAAAAGACTAGACCAGCTGCTGAATTATTTATATTCCAAAACTGCCGGTTGCTTCCTCTGTCTATTGGGCCACAGCCCACTGCTTAATAATTGTTAGCAGCTTTTCAGCCCTACAAGGGTCTACAAAGGGGTATGTCAGGGTTTAAAAAGAGTATAAGCGTATAGAAGTATATTGTAATAGTCAAAACAAACCTTAATGGGTCTTTCAGAGTATATATGTATCTATAAGGATATTTGAAGGGTATATAAGGAACAATAAGGGTGAATAAGTATTTGTGTGTGGGGGGGGGGAAAAAGAACTGTAAGGGTATATAAGTATCTATAAAGGTATAAAGGAACTATAAGGGTGCATAAGTATCTGTGGGGGGATATATAAGGAACTGTAAGGGTATAGAAGTATCTATAAAGGTATATAATGAACTATAAGTTTGAATAAGTATCTGGGGGGGATACAAGGAACTGTAAGGGTTTATAAGGAACTATAAGGGTGAATAAGTATCTGTGGGGGAATATATAAGGAACTGTAAGGGTATAGAAGTATCTATAAAGGTATATAATGAACTATAAGTTTGAATAAGTATCTGGGGGGGATACAAGGAACTGTAAGGGTTTATAAGGAACTATAAGGGTGAATAAGTATCTGTGGGGGGATATATAAGGAACTGTAAGGGTATAGAAGTATCTATAAAGGTATATAATGAACTAAAAGTTTGAATAAGTATCTGGGGGGGATACAAGGAACTGTAAGGGTTTATAAGGAACTATAAGGGTGAATAAGTATCTGTGGGGGGATATATAAGGAACTGTAAGGGTATATAATTATCTATAAAGGTATATAAGAAACTGAGAGCCGAACAGGTCCGCCTCCATGGTGAGAGCTGCTGCAAAGGCGGTGAGCAGGTGGAAGATTTTTCCAACCAGGGCCTCCTTGACGCTGACACCTTCAGCTGTAAATAGAAACAGGCTGCTGTTACAGAACAAGCCCACATATATTGGGTTTAAAGGTGGTGTCCGGACCAGAGTACGTATACTTCACACACTCCCGTTTCGTCGTCGTCGACTTAGATTCGCCTTATGGAATTAAAGACTCGGGCATGAAAGAAAAAAAAAAAGAAAAAATAAATGCAGGGGTGAACAAGTATCTATAAGGGTACGTAAGGTACTGCGCGTTCCGTTTCCTCGTTTGGATGGCGAATACAGATTAGTGCCACCTGCTGGTAAGGGAGAGTTCTGTTGTGCACGGTTTGGTGTGTCGGATGCGCCTGGCTAATTTGCAGCATCAATGGGTCAACCTCTATAAGGGTATATAGCATTACAGTTCCACATATATCCATATAGATACTTATATACCCTTATGGTTCCCTATATGATTATCTATCAAGGTATATAAGGAACTGTGTGGGTATTTAAGTATCTATTAGACTCTGTACGGAACTGAATAAGTATCTGTGAGGGTACATAATATTCTCTTTACAAGAGAATAACAAGGGAACAGGTTTATACAATCCCATGTAATTGACTATAAGGGTATGTAAGTGTTTATAAAAAAATACATAAGGGTGCTTTGAAAAGCCTCAAATCGGAGGCATTTCTACAACACTGAATACAATTTCAGCAATAGAGCAAAACTATTTATTATTAATAAAGGGAAGAGTGAAAAGTAGGATGTGGGTTTCTCAACAGGAAGACCAGATTTTCACAAGTCGTACTTTTTTCAGTCAAATCAGATTGGGGAGTTAAAATAATGAAATAATATTTAAAAAAATTAAATTAAAAAAATGTCAGCTGTCACATGTTTATAAAGCATTTGGTAACACGATGTACCGCTGAGGTTTCCACGTTGAGCACCATTCTGCTGTTTTGATTGAACGGGAAGTCACGTGGGGTCATATGCCTTCCGGTAACATGGTGCAAACATGGTGAAACTCAATCGAACCAGACATGCAATTAAAAAGAAAAAAAAAAAAAAGAACCATGTTTAGCCACTGTGTCAAAATCTCTTGAACTACAGCCATGAATCAATTATTGCACAGGCATGTCTATTTTATTTTACAGGAAAGATGGTCTTCTAGGGGGAGTGGTGGCTCCAGCGGTTAAGGCGCTGGGTTGCCGATCGGAAGGTCTGGGGTTCAAGCCCCGGTATCGCCTAGCTGCCACTCTTGAGCCCTTGAGCAAGGCCCTTAACCCTCTGTGCTCCGGGGGTCCCTTACGAGGGAACTATCAAGGTCCGTGACATGGGGCCGCCTTCCTGTGGGCTCACCACCTGCAGGAGGGACCGTAAGGGACGGTGCTGTGAGGATTGGGCGGCAGTCGAAGGCGGCTTAGACTGCTGCCCCTGCGACCCGAATTACGGATAAGTGGGAGAAAATGAATGAATGAATGGTCTTCTGCATCTCCCATCAGTCTTACAGGTGAAAAATTATGGTTTCTGAGGTAATTCAGTGCTTGGAATGATCTGAAGATCGACTTGCTGTGCTGTGCTGCACTGACTCGATCTGACCACAAGGGTATTAGTAAAATTAGGTACTGATGCGTTCCAGTTCATCTCAAAGCTCATCAATAGGGCTGGAGAGCTATAACTGGGAGATCTTCCACTCCAATTCATGTAAAGCATATCTTCATGGCGTGGCTTTGTGCCACATTGTCATGCTGGAACAGGTTTGGGTCTCAGCTTTTCCGTAACCATGAACACCGCATCACGATACGGTGTGAGATTTAATAAATAAATCCGAGAATGATTACGTTTTATTAAAGGAATATTGTCCCATAACCTACTTTGCCACTGCGGAGGGACTTTTGGAACTAGAGTCAGCGCAGTGTCACTGAACTGGAAATACGATTTGTATGCGTTTTTTCGCATCCGCAAAATCGCTGCCACTTCCTGCCTTCGCAGAAGATTAATATCAGTTATTCAATTAAATCGATATAATAATAAAAAAAAGTGTATTGTATTTATTTGATTCATTCTATTTAATTTTTATATATATATATATTTTTTTTTTTATTAGAAATCATTTTATACATATAAACCAAGCAGGCATTTTATTAGAAAATTGTTTAAAAATATATAAACTGTTAAATGTTCACAAATGTTAATAATAATAAAAAATAAAAAACTGCGTTAAAGAATATAATCACGAGTAATTTTATTTGAAAAATTTTATTTTTTTTAAATGTCCTTTTCACCCGTCAACACAAAACATGATCAAATGCTTCACCGGCATTAGGCTTAAAAATCTTCGCCTCTCAAAAGGCGAGCAAAGGTGTGGGAGGCCAAATCCAAGTCGAGACGGATGTTGCACAAGAAACTTGGCCAGATTTCTCAGAGTTGCTCATAGTTTCAGGTTATATGTGAACACAAAGAATACATTTGCGGTTGTTTTTGATCTCTATTTGCGCAGTTTCTACTTCCACCCAGAGGCCTGACCGTGGTTTTAAAGCTATTACAGAACCCTACTCTCTCTTATACACACATACACACACAGTAAATCCACCTATGGTTTACACATTCCAAAGAGAGATCTAACTTCCTGTCCTGCTGTTTCCACTTCCTGTTACAAAAGTTGACCACATGCTGCTGATCCAGTGGAATGCAGCTCCGACTTCCTGAAGGGTACACAAAGGCAAACACACACCTCGAAAATTGCGATTTTGCTGAGATCATTTCCTGATCGTTCCCATCAAACCAAAAAGTTGCTGGACACCTGACCTGAAGATTCAAGTGTTTTTTTTGTGTTAGTAAAATCGGGTTAACTGATGGAGATCTATAGCAGGCCACTCAAGATCTTCCACTCCAACCTATGTAAACTATAACTTCATGGAGCACATACTACTGAAAATATATACGTCTTAATTGACAGTTACGTTTTTAAAAAGTTTTTTTTAATGTGTTGAATTGGATTCGATTATATTTGTTAAAACGAAGCACTACCGCCTTACTAGTCTATTGTGAGCACCTATATTATGTGATATTCCTATACTGCTTATTGTAGAAATTCCTAGCTCTAAGAGCGCACGACGAATTAGCCACGTTACTGTCTGTATTGTTGCCAAGAGAGCTGTACCCAATTACCCAGGCTGATTTTGCTTATCCCTCGTGCACGGCTACGATGTGAGCCGAGCCAGGACGTACGGGTAGAACTAAAAATAGTGCAGACGGTCGATTAATCAAAAGCAGCAGTCACAGAATCCAGAACTGTCCTGAATAATGTCTCAGGCTGGAATTGCTTTAGCACTGGCACAAATATCAGTAATAGACTAGAAATGTTTTTTTTTCCATTTCTCTGGTCCTGGAATTCCAGGGGCTACTGATATTTCCGACCCCTTTTTTGGAAGCTAAGTTCACTATCTAGCCAACTAGATAGACGTGTTTGATGGCGGTGTGTTTATATCGGAGGTCGACCGAACGATCAGTCGGACGATTAAATCGGGTCGATTTTGGGCGTTTTTTTAGTAATCGGACGATTGTGCTTCAATTTCTGAGCTGGCGTGAGAGAACATAACTCTTCAATACCAGCAGGTGGCGGTAGTGTAAATTCGGCATCCAAACAGCGAAATCGGACGTACAACTATGAATATATAAATGCAGATTTTCACATTCCGCGATCAATAACAGATACGTGTAGCTTTTTTCAATCTTGGCTGCTAAGTTACAAAGACAAGAGCAAGAAGTGTTTTTTCGTAGCTAAATAGCCAATCGGAGATCTCTTTCTCCGCCGCTGATTCGACATACAGAAACGGCCGAAAAAAAGCCTGTGTCTAGGCTACAGGTAGGCAGGAAGACTGCAATTGCACTTATTAGAGAGGCTCATTTTGGTTTAATAAATGTCATTTAAGCAATTTTCTGTATAACATCTTGTTGATTAACTGATTTTTTGATGGGAAAGAAAAAAAAAAAAGATCGGCATCATATATCAGCCATTGGCTGCCCTAATTTCTAAATATCGGCATCGGCCAGAGGAAAACCCATATCTGTCGACCTCTAGTTTATATTGCAATTGCTGTAATAAACATTCTTAATCAGTTTTATCAGTAAAATAAGGGTGTGTAAGGGTTAGAAAGGAGTGGACTTCTGGTTCATTGGGACATAAGGACTGAACCGTGTCCTTTTTTTTTTTTTTTAGTTGTCCAAGCAAACATGGAATTCTGAACCTTTTTAGCTAGCTTCGCACTGTCTGATACCGGCACCAACGTAAAAGTCAGCTGGGATAGCATAGCAACAACCGAGAAACACCCAAGCAACCAACTGGAATATGAAAGCAAACAACCGGAATAGGGAAGCAACACCTTAGCAACCACCTAGCAACCATTAATCACAACATTATCTTTTAGTCCACCAGGGTTCCTCCATGACTTTTGACCTACTAGCAAACACACTGAAACCTCTGGCTGCACAGCAATCGCAAATGCTACTACGAGAGAAAAAGATCCTCCTATACCAAACTCATCACGTGGAACATCTTCCATTAAGAGCTTGTCAATGGGAGTCCATTCGCAAGCTTGTGTTGCTGGCTGTAAATGTTTTCGATAGTGTCAAGACATACTAATTGTTGGACAACCCCTTCCCGAAAGGCTTAACTTTAAAGAGGCACCCAAAAAAGGAAAGGTTTAGAAATCAGAAGGTTGTTGGACAAACCCTTCCCGAAAGGCTTAACTTTGAAGAGGTACCCAAAAAAGGAAAGGTTTAGAAATCAGAAGGTTGTGAGTTCATAATCCCAATACCGCCAAGCCACCACTAGTGGGCCGTTGAGTAAGCCCCGCAACCGCTCAGTTGTATGAAATAATCGTATCATCGTAAACATCTCTGAAATCTACAGGGTGGTAGAATATTCCGGAAAAGGTGGAACTGCAAAGGTCGGACACGTACACAATTAAAGGAAATCATTGACAACCTCTGCCAGACAATTAGACTATTGAAACTAACCCGACTACTTTGATTGAAACTAACCCGACTACTTTGACGGGATTAAAGGATGCCAATGCCAGAATGCCAATGACTTCTTAGCTAGTTTTCTAGATTAGCTAAATGCTTCTTACAAGAATCCAACGGAGAATCCAATTATGTAAATTGAAGAAGCTGTTGGATTCTTGTAAGAAGCATTTAGCTAATCTAGAAAACTAGCTAGGAAGTCTTTGGCAGATTGTCTAGAAAGTGGGCGTGACTTTATCTAAATCAAGTTCGGTGAATTTCTTGGCAATTCGCTGTTAAAGGACACCCGCAAATGCTCCGTATTTATGTGGAAATTCCATGTACTGTCGAACCCCTTTTAAAACACGCCATTTTGAGGCGCCTCGGTTCCTGTGGGTATAGTCTGAAGCCGCCGCAGATTGCACGAGGCCAAAGTCGTTTCAACTTTGAGTCATGAAATAGCTCAATTATCTTCAGGATCCTCTGGGAGGGTATTTTTAGCGCACTCGCTTATTACGCCATGCTGGAGACCATGTCGACAATCGCACATCTAAAAACATCTATTTTATAATTATATACGAGTGTTAATATAATGGGTATTCGATTTCTATATATTGATATTGCTAATGTGCTCTGATTGGCTAATGCTGCTGTGTGATTGACATGAGAAAGCTTAAGCCCCCTCCCACCCAGACAGGGCGATTTAAAGTCGGATAGCAAGATACAGCAAGCGTTTTTCCTCTCAGGAACTGGAAAATATCTCCGAATGTGGCTTTTCCGTACCTCCCTTTCGTGGCGAAAGCCAAAGTAGCTCTGAGGAAAAAACAGCAATGAATAAATAGACAGAGATGAAAATGTATCTGTATTTTCTATGCGTGAACAACACGATACGTGAACATTCTTCTGTTTATAATGATCAAATCCTGTCAGTATTTGTGCAGGAAGGAAACCGGGAGCCGCTAATAAAACTCATTAACGCTTCAGATGGCCGAAATTTAGCTCGCCAGAAGGCTGGCGTCTTCCTGACCACCCAGGCATCTGGACAAGCAACACCTCTGGTTTGGAGAATGGTGGACCTGGGAAGCCTGGAACCCAATATTTTTAATTAACTGTAGCAATACTTTATTCTATTGAAGTGATTTGGGTGTGGGAGATTTTACCTCAAAAAGAAAACCATATCAGATGGGTTCGGCTAGATTGTCAGTATAATTGTTGGTATCATGCCGTTAGGAATTGCCTAAAGTTTCATGCAGGTCAGCGATCAGAAACCGGCTTCATATTTGAGGTGGTTTTCGAGGTAGTTTCCTAACATACCAACAGGTGGCAGCACTAGGTTGCACGCACAGTCACAGGGAGCACTAACCTTCATAAGGCAGAGTGGCATAAGACATTGTATTGTGTACATTCTCCAGAAGTGGCAGGAACGCTGGGAGCGCTGCATTGCTGTGCAAGGGGACTATTTTGAAGGGTGTAATTGTAGATAAATTCCTTTCTTGTGAACAGAGCGAGTCTTGAAACTTTTTGATACCACCTCGTATTCAATGTAATAAAAAGTGCCACTAATTCTGGAGAACCCTGTAGGACCCTTTACCAACAACATGGTTTCCTTGAACTACTCGATCAGAATTTTCAGAGGTTTCATGGCCTCCGAGACCGAAGCCGAGGTGCAGAAACTGGAGCGTGAGAACAAACGCTCAGGTGCTGCCATTACACAAAGAACGGAAAGAATGCAGGGACGTCTCGATTCGAGAGTTTGATTTGACGAGTGCAAACGTAAAAAAAAAAAAAAAAAAGTAAGCCATTCAGACACAGGAGCACTAAACCACAACAGAACTGCAGCCTTCTGTTTATCACTTGAACAATCTGGAACAGCCTTTTTTTTTCCACAGTTGTTTCCACTTTTTTCCAGCTGGATGTACCGTGGGTTTTTAGCCTCATGACGTCTAGCCAGGAATTACAGCTGGTTCACCAGGAGATGAAACATTACACTGACACACATCGCTGTGCCGTTTGGTAGTGACGCCTCCTCAAAGGTTTTTAGACACGAGTAATAGCAAAAAGTTGCTCAATTTTGAAATCTGATTGGTGCTACAGGATTTCACGATGGAACGCAAAGAGAAGCTACTACTACCCTGAAATGATTTTTTTTTACTGCAGCAGCATGTCTCAGAGTATTTTATTCTTCCATATGGTCCACATTAATTCTTCCTGAATTATTATAATGTATATGTATATAAATGTATATCATGTACAGGTTACATTACAGTACATAATTCAGCAAAACAGAGCAATTTACAGTAACATATCGTATAAACTATACAGTAAACACCAAACAATATGACCCCCTGCCTAATATGGTGTTGGACCCCGAAACAGTCGTGACCTGTCCAGCATCAACAGCGTTTACTTCTTCAGCAGTTTGATCTACAGGAGCTCGTCTGTTGGACCTTCGCTCCCCACGTGCACCATTGAGCCTTATTGTTCATTCCTTGGACCATTTTTGATAGATACTGACCACTGCAGAACATCCCACAAGAGCTGCAGTTTTGGAGATACTCTGACCCAGTCGTCTAGACGTCACAATTTTGTCAAACTCTCTCGAATCCCTACGCTCGTCCATTTTTCCTGCTTCTAACACGTCAACTTTGAGGACAAAATGTTCACTTGCTGCCCAATAAATAAATTCCACCCACTAACAGATGCCATTATAAATAGTGTTATTCGATCACCAGACATAATAAAGAAACTTTATATATTTTTGCAATTTTGTCATATCGCTATTTTATTTTTTTTAGCTCACGAAGACAAAACACGTCAAACCATTGAATATTTGTATATTGTGTGTCCATAAATGCAAAATGATGCTTTATGGCTGCTATTTAATCTTTTGCATCAAACTCCCTCCGATGGCATGAGGAAAAAACCCTACAAAGAACCACACTCAAAAGGGGAAACATCCTCATCACCGAATGTCTGTTCATTACAGTTCCATCATTGAAACGGTGTACTGACAAATTTCTGGGTTCCATCTAAGATATTTTACTCCCTGTCTAACATCAATACAATAATTCAGGGGTCCCCAAATCCCAGATTTGATCTTATGTTGAAAAGTCCGGATGTCTGCATGAGAAACTAATCCAATACTAATAGGGCTATAGATCAGTGGGGGTGGGGAAAGATGGGGTGCTGGTTGATTTCTATTTTTACATATATAACGAAAATGCAATTCGCCTTAATGCAAAATCAGTGCAAGCTTTATCGATCGATGCGTAAAAAAAAAAAAAAAAAGAATCTGCGATCAAATTGAAATCAAACAGCGCAAAAGTCAATAAAATTTTAATACAATTTTACAAATGTCTGCATTGTTGCAGGTACCAAATTTACGCCCCCAAATACTGACAGACCCGGTTCTAGATAATAGACAATACAAGTCGTAGTGTGAATGCGCGGTCGCTATAGAAACGATACCGCATTTGAACGAGCGCATTACTACTGCAAGGAGAGCCGGGACTACTTAGTGAGTAAAAAAAAAAAATCCTTCTCAATGGCTGCTGACCAATCAGAATCGGAATTCAACAGCCATGAGGCGAAAACCGCTGATATCCGGACCGGGCGGCACTTGGGTCAGCGGCTGGTTCGGAACGAAGCGATGGGAGCCGTTTTTCGACTTCTGAATAATATAATAGTGTTTAGCACTTACTTATAAAAACTTCGAAACTGCTAAATGTATGGTTCATATTTAATATTTTTGAGGCGGTAATAAGAACAAGTAAAGCTTACGGTTAGCTAACGGCTCGCGCGCGCGCGCACACACCCTAACGGCACGCTAGCGACTTCCAACTTCATGCAGCCTGACTAGCGGTTTCCCCTCTCGAACCAGCCCACGATACACGGCTAATTTTAGGCGTAGAGTCTACAGCAGAATAGTTTTATACCCTTTCTCGCGGTTTACACTTCTTAACCCAACACTGGGCCATTATATTAAGGCATACAGAACATATAAGAAGGCTTCCAGGCCCTGAAATTGAGCTGAAGTTAACGGTAAAGCCATGCTAGCTTCGGTCCTCCGACAGGTAGGTAGGTAGATTAGCCACCTAGATAGTGGTGTAGTGGGTAAAGACTTTTTACACGTCACAGTGGGGTTTTTCTTCTGTCACGTAAAACTAAAATAAATGAAAATAATATGGAATATCGTATTTTGGTTAGGATACTTCTTTTTTTTTTTTTTAGGAAGCCTATTGTTTATTTATGATTTCTGGCTGGTGATTATATATATTGATGAAAAATTGGGGGAAATATAACGAATTCGGTTTATGTTCATTTCTGGGACATTCTAAACTGCTAGAGAGATAGAGAGCGATATAGAGGGAGACATCAGGGTTGGCCGGGTTGCAAACCACAGGGTCCTCCCTACGAAGGCACCCTACTCTGTGGACGGTTAGAACGGAAGGCGCGCCCTGCGTAGCCGCTGGAGCGCGTATTTGAGACGCGGCCGCGCCGAGGGTTTGTTGGCTGACTTACAGGATACCGGAGCAGGAGGTACAGACGAAGGATCCGTTGGTCATGTTGGCGTAGGTCGGGCCGCGCTGGTCGCAGTCGAAGCACTTTCTGTTGGGTGCCAAGCTGGTCATTTCCCTGAGCATCTTCAGGTGCTTCTCCTCTTGTTTTCGCTTCGCGCTCGCCGCCATGGCTGGGAGTTTTACACGCGGAGGCGGTGGAGAAAAAAAAAAAACTTTATAATAAAAAAAAAAAATGTATATCCTCGAAATGTAAGAGAGAATCAAACGGAGGTAGAGAGAGCACTGGGTGGAGAACAGGCTTAAGGTGTAAGACAGACACAAGCAGGAGAAATTCACTCTCAGGGCCCCTCTGTGTGTCTGGGAGGGAGGGGGACAGAGCGAGAGACACACGCACTGTGTGCTCGTTGTTACTGCGCATGCGCGCAGCCTGCCCCGCCCCAAAAAAAGTTGCGTTCACTTCTCTGCGGGAGTGACCCAGTTCACACTGCTGATGGGAAGATCGGATTATTTCACCGACTTGGTTCTAGGTGTCTTGAAACTTTTTTTTTTTTTTTTTTGAGAAAACAAGAAAGAAAAAATATTATAGTGCATGGCCTCTTAGGACTTCCATACGTTCCTCTGATCAGAAATAAATAAAGCAGATTCCCCAACCAGGAGTGTGCAATATTGACCAAAACCAAATGGTATCTCGATCTTTTTTTGGATTTTATCAATAACAAAAATTAGACGATATTTTGCTGAGTGTGTTATTGTGCCGGTACCTTAAGGACTATAGTGGACATCTGATTCCTGAAATTCGTGATATTCTTCATATTCTATGTGGTGTTCAGTTCACTGCAGTGACAGAAAATAATATTTTCCGATAAATGTAAATTGATTAATTTTTATGGGATTTTTTATAAGTATACATCAAATTCTTACATTTATTCAGTCAATTAGAATGACACTTTTGCTGTTACAAATGAAATCAGTATTTTATAATATTATAATATAATATTAATGTATAATATTTTAATAGATGTTTTTTAGAGGAAAAACTGCACTTTTTCATGTGATATTAATTAAGTGAAATTGTATAAATGTACACATCTACCCCCATATCTTGAATTTTGTGATCATTCTTCTTCTTCTTCTTTCGTCTTCTCTCTTGAGGGGGCACCACAGCGGATCATCCGTCTCCATACCCCCCTGTCCTCTACATCTGCCTCTTTCATACCAACATGCATGTCTTCCCTCACCACATCCATAAACCACCTCCTTGGTCTTCCTCTTTTCCTCCGTCCTGGTGGCTTCATCTTCAGCATTCTCCTACTGATATACCCCATGTCCCTCCTCTGCACATGTCCAAACCATCTCAATCTCACCTCCCTCACCTTGTCTCCAAAATTTCCTACATGCTAATTTCCCACTCTAATAAACACATTTCCAATCCTGTCCATTGTCGTCACTCCCAATGAAAATCTCAACATCTTCAGCTCTGCTACCTCCAGCTCCACCTCCTGTCTTTTACTCAATGCCACCGTCTCTAATCCATACAACATCTCAGGTCTCACCACAGTCCTATAAACTTTCCCTTTCACTCTCACAGATAATCTTCTATCACAAATCACTCCTGCTATCACTCTTCTCCACCCACTCCACCCTGCCTGCACTCTTTTCTTCACTTCTCTAACACACTCTCCATTACTTTGCACTGTTGACCCCAGGTACCTGAACTCCTCCACCTTCTCCACCTCTTCTCCCTGCAACCGCATCACTCCACTGCCCTCCCTCTCATTCACACACATGTACTCTGTCTTACTCCTACTGACTTTCATTCCCCTTCTCTCCAGCGTGTACCTCCACCTCTCCAGGCTCTTCTCCACCTGCTCCCTATTCTCAACACAAATCACAATATCATCCGCAAACAATGCATTTTATTTGACTGAATCATGCAGTAATAGAACACAAGTCAAATCTACTAGACTTTATCACGTAATGTATGCGGGCACTCTGAAGGTGTGTCATTAGTTCTTTTGTGACGCAAGTCCTATAATTATTGTAACAATAATGTCAAGATTAAAAAAACCTATTGCATTGTGTAGCGTCTATGGGAGTCACATGATAAAAGAACGTACGACTTGGACTAGAAGAGCTGAAAGGTGAACTACTCAGATTTTGCGACCCTTTGCTCATGCATGGCCAGTAGAAAATTAACAATTCACTCTTTGAGTCACATTAAACACTTGTTCAGAATGCGATCACTAGTTCACAACAAACATGAGCTCCACCAGCATTCACATGCAAAAATCCAGAGAAAAAGAAGTTCCTAAAAAAAGAATATTTGTATAAAGAGGCACAGGCTTTCCGATTTGAAATAAAGGCAAATTGTGTGTTTTCATGCAAATTCTACAGGAAAAAAAGCACCAAAGATGAAATGGTTAATAAAAAGGCAAAAACAACTCCTTTGATCTGTTTTGGGTGACGTTTCCTCACGATTTTCAGCTTTTTAAGAAAAGTCCA
Source organism: Silurus aristotelis (assembly GCF_946808225.1). NCBI lineage: Eukaryota > Metazoa > Chordata > Actinopteri > Siluriformes > Siluridae > Silurus > Silurus aristotelis. The sequence continues at coordinate 27,778,084 of NC_139581.1, forward strand.
TCTTGTTAATGTCCTTGTAAGTGTATCTGCAACCAAATCAACTCCTATCAGCCATTGTTTAATAAAAAAAACAGCTATTAGATGCACACAAATATATTTGAGTTTGTCGGTTGCTCTCACTAGTCTGCTCTCAGATCGTCCAATCAGAGGATGTAAAAATGCTAACGTTTATTGTATGCTAGCTGTCGCCAACTCGAAATCCGTTCGATTAAAGCACGTTTCAATGTCATGTATTTGAAGCTACAGGCACCATAGGGTTTAGAGGTTGTGGGTTGGAGTGAAAGATCTTGAGTAGCCTGCTATAGAGCTCTGACCTCAACCCTACTGAACACCTTTTGGATGAACGCTGACTGCACCCCAGGTTTCCTCACCTCACCTACATCAGTACCTGAGTTTACTAACACCTTTATGCTTGAATGAATCTCACACAAATCTTCACAAGCACACTATACATATTTATATAGTGTCAGACATTTAGGAAGTGTGTAACATGACCTTCAGTGTGGCTCCACAACCCCCGGTTTCAACACGTCTTTATGGAACTTCCTCCCAAGAGTGCTTTGCAGCGTCACACAAGTTGGCACTCGGGGGCACATTGATAGAGGGGTGTACAACAGGAAGAGAGTTTTCCAACTGGAATACAACACACGCAAGACGCCTCTATTCGCAGAGATTTTGAATCAAATTCTATCAGGTGTGAAGTGTAGATGTAATTGTTGTCTAAATTGTTCTATTATCATTCATATCTCACAACGACAGAAAAGGTCTGTCTGAATGCTGTTCATTTGGGATATAAACAACTAAATGCACTGTACTGTATTAAGACTATTGTTTTGAGTTCTTAAAAAAAAATTCAGGTACAGGTCGAGTTCCGGTACTGATCAAATAACTGGTTTTACAGTTAATGCTGTGATAAAAAAAAAAAAAAAGGCTTCACTGATACACAAACAGAAGTTGGTCTGGTGCCAACAGGTTTTAGTTTGTAAATAAAATGGACACTTGATGCAAATTCGATGTGAACATCCTGTTCGAGTGGTTTAAGCTTATTTAAATAGAAACACAACTCCTGTCACCTTTTAATACGAAACACACACAACTTTTAGACTAGATTCTCTCGACATTTTTGAAAGCAAATCGTTACCACAAACCTGGAGGTGCACAAAGCCAGCTCCATTATCAACTGGAATGTTTAAAAAGCACATACGTATCTAAAGATCAGGTGTCCACAAACTTCTGTCAGTATAGTGTACTTGAAAGTAAGGTTTAAAATCGAGGAAAGTCAATTGTGACACTGTGGTCCTGAAACTAATTTCTGGTCTCACGCTACATCATTTGTATCTCGCGATCTCCGTAAAGCCGCTTTGAGACAACGTCCACTGTTATAACCATACAATTAATAAAAATGAATAGTTTGAATAAAACGCATGAGATTAGACAAAACCACACGCGGCTGGAAAACTCTGGTGTCCCGATTCTTTTTTCTCTCTCTCTCTCTCTCCATACAGTGTATTGATAAAAAATACTCACCCATCGTATAAGAGTACTCGTTAAACTTCCTTTATAACCTTATATTATAGAAAACAAACACAGCTGCTTCATATAGACATTTATTAAAAAAAAAAAGGAAAGAAAGAAATTCACACTCAAGTGCCGTGTTTGTTGCCCGACTGTCCAAATTTACTTCAGACAAATAAAAGGCGTCTGAGTGAAGAGACCAATGCCACGGATGTCACCCACGTGCTAAAAAAAAAAAAAGACCATTGACAGCGAGTGGTCGTTTTCTTCATCCCCTGCCCACCCTCTGCTCGGCTGCTCGTGTTTCAGGCTGCTCTGGATTTGTGAAGAAGTCGAAGGGTTTTCGGTTTTCCGCAAAGCCGAAGAGTTTCCTCAAAGCCACGCGTGCCGCCTCCTCCTGTGCCGCTGATAGTGTCTCACCAGGCCCATGAGCCAGCAGCTTCTTATCACTGACACACACACACACACATTACAACCTCAACAACGTATTATCATTATAGTATATAGTTCTAGTTCATATCAGCGCACTGACTCCGGTTCTCTCCATCACTCTTTCAATACACAGACCAGCATCAATCCCAAAGAACTGCCTAGTGAATAGTACAGAAGTCCTAAGAGGCCATGCATTATTACGTCATCTTTTTTTCTCTGTTGTTTTCTCGTAATCCTGACATCAACACTGTTTCCTCGTCAACACGACTACGTTTTTCGGTGTATTTGGCATAAGAGAAGATATTTGGCATGTTCTAGAGGCAGCATTGTTGCAGCGATTCTTTTTTTGTGGGAAATAAGTAACTTTACGATAGAGATTTCATGATGATATACACCGGAAATCTTCACAAGGAATGAGATTTTCTTACGATACAATTAAGTGAAACGTGTTTTTACGTTAAGACCGTATATTTTATATTGAAATATAGGGCTGTCAATCAATGAAAACATTTCATCACATGATCGTCGTGAGTTAACTCAAGTGCTAAATGCACCTTAAATGAATTCTTTTCAAGTTTTTAATACTCCAATCAACATGGGCATGAACAAATATGGAGGCTGTATGCAAATGTATGTTTATTATTAGTGAAACCAGACACAACGTAGAGCACGAAGACTAAATATTTCTGTAAATGTTTTTAAGTAACATTTGCAATGCAACAATGTCGAGTCAGATAACCACACGCTCAAAAATATTCCTATAAAATAATCGTTTTTTAATAGTATTTTATGTACAAATTATTGTCCCTAATGCATCTAAAACAGATAATGATTAGTAAACAATGTAAATATAAAAAAATGTACCTGCATTTTACCGTGGAAAAGTAGCTGGTGTGTGGGAGGAGAGGGGGAGGAAGAGAAGGGTTATTGTTTGGAAAGAGAATCTTCTTTCATGAGAACACACGTGGTCGCAATACTATAGTAAACAGTACGTTTGCGTGAAGGCTGCCTGTACGAGGGATACACGCCGAATGAGGACGAATACGCGAACGAACCATCGTCTCGGCTGAGCGCAAGTCGTTCATGCGATGCTCGAAATGCACGTTTAATTCGAATCCGAATGTTTACTCATCCTGCAAAGCACGTTACACTCTAAATCCAAGTACCATCAAGTATCATCAGGACACCAAAACTGCTATGTTTCCACACGGACAGTTTTAATTGCAGGATGTGCGCATCCTGGTGCTCGATTTGAGACTTTGCGCATCACCAAAACACAAGTTTATTGATTCGATATTCTTTTTCGGTTGTTTATTTGTTTTATATCTGAGCAGAGAAAGGACGTTGTGATTAAACGTGTTGCGCCGAAGGTTTTCATTTTGGCGAATTTATCTTTAGTTATTTACGTTTTTTTATAAAAAAGATTATCAAACAAATACACGCTGCATTAATATAATTCGTGCCGTTAAACCGAATCTACGTTAAAGCTTTATTAATGTGTTCATTTTATTTATTTTATACATTTATTTATTTTTATTATATTTTATATCCCTTTTTTTTAATGAATTATACTTTATATTTATTTTCTATTCATAAATAGCATTTCATACTCAAATCTGATTTGAGATCACGAGAAAACAAGAAAACCTCTTAGGACTTCAGTAAAATAGTACAGGCTTCGCTATATTTATTTTACAAATCTTGTAAATGTTGTGGGATGGTGGGTGGATCAGGGTGGGATCAGTTTAATATAGGGGCCTAGAAAAAAGACGTAGTCATGTGATCTATCCATGTGACCTACGGCCGTGTCTGTGTGCGTACCAGTAAAGGCCGACGAAGTAAAGCGGGAGAACGGTGCTGGCCCCTGAGGACCGGATGAGGCGTGGCTCTGGGAGTGACGCTCCTCTGCGGCTCAGCTCCTCCACCAATATCCCCATGGGGTTCACCACTTTCCACACGTCAAACAGGTCCTTCCCTATCAGCTGCGTCACGAGGAAGTCCTGCGCGCGCGCACACACACACACACACACACACACACACACACACACACACACACACACACACACACACACACACCAAGGATTATGGGTCATATAGAAAATAGAGCAATTGTGTCAAAAAAAAAAAAAAAATTTATTTTAAATAAAATTGTATTTGTGCCTATTCAAATCGATTAGTCAATTTAATCAACATAATTCAAAAAAGTGTATTGCATCAGTTAGATTTCCATTTTATTTTTATATCTAAACAGGCCTTTTATTAAAAATTGTTTAAGTTCACATGTTAATAATAATAAACTGCGTTCCCGCTAATTCCCGAACAGTGACTTTACCCCCCCCGACCTAAAACACATCGTACATCACTATAGCCTGCTTTACCCTGATGAAAAGCCCGGCCCTCTCCGACCCGCTGCTCCGCTCCAGCGCACCGATCACGGCGAAGAACGTCCCCCGGAGGACGTCGTCTGGAACGGGAAACTCTGCCGTCATCGCCAGTTCCTCCACCGCCAGGTTCCGAGCCACGTCGCACACGATCTCCGACCCTGTCAGGTGGCGCACTATAGATGCTACGCCGTCTTCTGGCAAGCTGGGGAAGTTGTCCCTGCACCACTCCGTGAGGAAACCCTGTACACCAGGGCGATAACAGTCAATTATAATAACGCTTGTATTTTTTAATTTCGTTGTACTGTTCTCCTCACCAGAGTGAAGTCCTGCCCATGTCCCTGCAGCTCTGTGTTGTCTTTGAGGTTTAGCGCCGTGCTCTCGGCGTCCAAACCCAACGCGTGGCGTCTTGTCTCCTCGGAGCGGATGTAGCACGGGTTCACGAACGCGGTCTTCAGGAGCTCGGTGGAGAAGCGCTCCTTTAGCCGGGCGCTAAACGCCTCCACCTCAGCGTGATGGTCCCAGTTAGGCTGCTGGGAGCTGAAGCGAGAAAGATTTACATAGGAGAGATGGGTTTACTGAGATTCTGAAACACTTTGGGGGGGGGGGACAACCTTACTTGACTTATTAGTCTGGGCTGAAGTAATGTAAACAAATAATCCACTGTATTCCTTTTGTGGACAGACCTATTGGACAGTTTTGACTCTAACAGAAGAACTTAAGAAAGACAAAGAACAGGAGAGAAGATGGTATCAGGCTGCCTCTCAGCCAAAGTGAAACATGGAGGTGGAATATTGATGGTTTGGGGTTGTTTTGGAGCAGGGAAAGAAGAAAAGCGAAAGGAATACCGAACCAGCATGGCTACCGTTCCATATCTCACCATGCATTTCCATCTGGACTGCAGCTCATCGAAAACTAATTCACCTTAGAACAAGATAATGAGCCCACGTATACGCCTGAGCTGTGCAAGCGTTAATTAGAGAGAAGTGTTATGTATCGGGGAACGACCTGCCCAGTCACCACACCGAAATCCTATTCAACTGCTCTGGGATGAACTGGATCACAAGGTCAGAAAGAAATGTCCAACTAGTGTAGAACACATTTGCTTTTTTACAAGAGGCAAAGTATTTCAACTGCATGTATGAAATTCACTGTAATAATAAAAAAACAATTATTAAACACCTACAAATCACATGATATTTTTGGTCGATTAATTCAAACGAATAATCGACTAATATAAGAGCTGTCCCTGCAGCTATTCTTTGAACAGGTTAAAAGCAGTTTATACACGTTTTGTCGCTTATATCAGGCAAAAACTTAAATTATTAAAATACAAAAAAAAGACAATTAGAAAACAGCAAATCATAAAATTCAATGGCCTTGAATTCATCCCTAACTTTCGGCCTGATTCCAAACGGCCCCATTTAAGATGCGTAGTGCCCTACGAAGACCGTGCTGGCCCATTATATCGTGCCCTAGATAGTGCGCCTATGAAGGCTCCGGGGGATGGGTTTATAACCGAGCCAGTGATGCAGCCGAGATGGGACACTGACCGTGGCGTCGGAGGTGGAGGTCCTTCGAGTTTCCTCTTCCTCTCCATGAGCAGCGTGTAGGCCTTCATCCATCTCTTCTTCTCCCTGCTCTGTGTGACCAGGACACTTCTGCAAACACGCTGATAATGAAGACCGAGCGTCAGCACACCGCGGCTCAGAAGCGTCCCACACGACGCCATGACACATCCAGCAAGTTGACAAGACAACATCCGGCGGAAGTCAAAGGCTTTTAAAGAAATTCGGCTTTTCTTTTTTATTATTATAATTAATTGCTGTTTTTATATGTTTAATGTCTGCAAGACATTTTAAGTAGCAAACAAACCGTTTAATTAATTTTATTTGTTATAAAAAGTAAAAAAAAAAAAATCGTTATATTATTATTATCCCGTCCCGAACTGTTCGACTATTAGACAGTCAGGAAGTCGTTCACCCGAGAGCTGGCCAATAGGGGAAAGGGGGCGTGGCGTTAATACAGGCACGTAAATATTATTAATACTAATATTAATTGTAATAATAATAATAAAAATAATTGTAGTATTAGTAGTAATTACTAATTCGAATTAATACTAATAACAGTATTATTACTGTTATTGTAATATTGTATAAATAGTAAAATTATAATAATAATAATAATAATAGCTCTCCAAAGTCTCACTGGAATCATTTGATTCTATTTTATTTATTCCAGTGACACCAGGGGTTTGGTGGATGACAAATTTTAAAAAAGTAAATAAAAAGTCAATCTGGTTTGAGTTGTATAATTTACATGAAAAAAAAAAAACCCAACAAGCAAAAATCATACAAACACTTTTTTTTTCATTTTCCAGTCTTCAGCTGTCCGTTTCGAGTAATCACGTCCTCACTGTAGGTTCAGGTTCTTCTGCAGATAAATTTACTGAGATGACTGTAGCCCCCTCACCAGGTGATCCACAGTCTATAAATCAGTGAGCTGCTCATGCTTGAGGGACTGGATTCTTTTTTCGTAATCATTCTGTATAAACTCTGGAGACGGCTGAGGTTTGATGTGTGCATTATAATCAGAGGTTACAGCGTTCCAGAGTCTGTACCTGATTAAAGCGATGATTTTTTCATCTGAAGAATTCAATTCCATCTTTAAAAACTGAAATCTACAATTAAAATCTCCCAGAAGCTATACTTTTTTTTTTAGCTCCAGTTTTATACAAAATAAAGGATAAAACATCATAGTTCCAAAACAAAAAAGACAGAAAATAAGGCGGTATCTTTGCTCTTTATTTGAACAGAAGCGTTCCTTAGTGCATATGGATGAGAGAGAGAGAGAGTAATAATACATTATCATGGTCATCCCATTCCAAACATAGTCTCAAATCCTAAATATAATCACATCTTTTACAAGAAAGACAGAACAGTTACAGAGAATTTCAACAGCTTTACTAAACAAAAAAGAAATCAGAGGTGATCGAGAAGGTCACGGCCTTCCTTCAATACTATCAGTCCAACGATCGGCGTGATATTAAGACGAGCGTGTCCTGTTTTCTAGGGTCCGTGTTTACTGGACGTCGGCTTGTCGTTTTCCGTTGTGCTTGTGTGAATACAGACAGGCGTGACATGATAAAAGAACAGGATGTGTCTAATAGCTATATTTAGATTTATATACATTTACATACATACACCTGCTTCATGCTTGGCCTTTTAGAACAATTAGAAAAAAAAATAATAAAAATACAGGAACAGGAAAAAGCACACGAGTCTTTGAGCCGACCTGCGCAGGCAGCGATGCTCACCAGCTTCGGGGATGTGAGTGCAGAAATTGGGGCTGACGTGTACAAGGAGGCGGGGCTTAGGGCGAATCAGGGGCGTGGCGGCGGTTCAGCGACGGAGCCACACCCAGCTGTTGATGAGCCAGAACGCGACGGTAATGGAGTACATGATCATCTCGCGCTTGGCTCGCTCTTTGTTCTCCTCCTCTAAGAGCTGCAGCCGCCGGTTCAGCTTGATGATCTGAACGGATAAGCGCAGGTTAAAAACATCATCCGTCTGACGATCGGCCGCTTCCAACGAACCGCTCCGAACTCTAATGCATGCAGCAACAATTTACTCGTTTGAATTTTAACAGGCCCATGCCGTTGCTATAGTAACCACGTGTTAGAGGCACAAAGGTCCGCATGCAATATTTACATATACACCATACGGACAAAAGTATTGGGACACTTGACTTTCATTCCTGAACTGTCACCACCTGCTATAGAGCTCGGACCTCAACCCTCTTGAATACCTTTGAGAGATGATCACCTGTATCAGTACCTGACTTTACAAACACCCTGGTGACCGAATAATCAGATTCTTTATTGATCCCGTAGGGTTTTCAAACAGAAGAAGTGAAGGTTATTAGAATAGGAAATGTGGAATGCGATGATCAAAAATCACATGCGAGTCTTAAGGTCAGGTGTCCACAAACCTTTGTCCATATAGTATATGCTCAGAATAGACTTAAGAAATACATTCTGATTGTTGTACCTGTCTCCTTAAAGCTGTAGCATCTGCCACGGCCAGATCTTCTCCACCTTCCATACTCGTGTCCATCGCAGCCAGAGCGAACCTGCCAGGAAAGTACACGTCACATTTAACAAACATCCCTTTAACAAGGCCACTGCAAATGATGTTTTATAAACTACAGGAAGTGCACATGCTCTTAATGGTATGCAACTCGAGTAGAATAATATGTTGTGTCCTTTTCAGGTACTCTGGAAAAGTGGAGCACCACTAAATATACAAAATGGGAAAAGAACAAAAACAAAAGGTAAGTAAGGTATCAGCCATTAAAGTTATGGACTAGAAGCTGTTCACAGGACAACCGTAGACCATGACCTTCCACAAAACCTGGGTGATGCCACGGTCAGATGCAGGAAATGTATGGAAAGAAAAACCAAAAAAAACCCCCCAAAAAAAACCCCACCATCCTCACAGTGAAGCATGATGGCGGTAGCGTCAGATTGTAAAGATGCTTTTCCTCATCCAGGACCCGAAAATCGAGCCGGAAAAACAATCTGTCTGATTTTGATCAGTTGAAAGTGTGGACACACCTTCTCATTCAAAAAGTTTTCTTTATTTTCATGACTATGTAAATTGTAGAGTCACACTGAAGGCATCAAGGGCTATTTGACCAAGAAGGAGAGTGATGGGGTGCTGCACCAGATGACCTGGCCTCCACAGTCACCGGACCTGAACCCAATCGAGATGGTTTAGGGGTGAGCTGGACCGCAGAGTGAAGGCAAAAGGGCCAACAAGTGCCAAGCATCTCTCGGGGAACTCCTTCAAGACTGTTGGAAGACCATTTCAGGTGACTACCTCTTGAAGAATGCCAAAGAGTGTGCAAAGCAGTAATCAAAGCAAATGGTGGCTACTTTGAAGAACCTAGAATGACATTTTTCAGTTGTTTCACACTTTTTTGTTATGTATATAATTCCATATATAATTCCACATGTGTTCATTCATAGTTTTGATGCCTTCAGTGTGAATCTACAATTTTCATAGTCATGAAAATAAAGAAAACTCTTTGAATGAGAAGGTGTGTCCAAACTTTTGGTCTGTACTGTATATACACAAACGAAAGTGCAGGTAGTCCCCTACTTACGACGAAGATACGTTACGACGACCCCGTCGCAAGTAAAAAATATCGAAGATGGTGCTGTGGCTGTGACTGTCTTTCATGCTGATTTATTTTTTTTATTTATTTCCTGCTCCAAACTGATGGATTTCCTCAGTTTTTTTCCCCCACTAGCAGAAGACGTACTTGAATTTCGCTTTCTCATAGTAAGTTTTCCAACCCCGAGTGCTTCTTCCCCAAACAAATTTGGAACCACACAATTGTATAGGACGTCTTATTATGATGGATTGAAACTTTCCCTTCACTTGAACTAGAAGAGCCAAACCTGTTCGGGCACAACAACGTGGTCCAACTCTGGCATAAATTGGACCGCTGACTTCACTCCAGGCCTCCTCGTCTCATCTGATCTACATCGGTACGTGACTGACACTCTTATGGCTGAATGGGCACAAATTTCCTTGAAATTTAATGGAACATCTTCCCAGAAGACTGGAGGTCATTATAAAATAATAAATGAACACAAAGATCTTATCCACAAACCTCTGTCCATAAAGTGTACCTGAGAAAAGGTCTTTCAAACGGTCACTGCTCCTTTTCCTCTATAGCATTTTTCTGATACTTCACAACCACAACAACCGATTTCAAGATGTACATTCAAATGAGCGGTACCCTCGACTACGATAAATCCACTGGACCCAAAACATGGCCACGAATGCTAGTTCTTCCTAGTCAGTGTCAGAATACATCTGAACCTTCACGCGGGAAAGAAACGAGCTGTAGGAGGAGAACAGGGATTAGAGGAAAGGAGTTGTGTTACCTGGTGTCATGTTGGAGGTTAGAGGAGGTGGAACCCCCTCTCAGAGAAGGTTTACTGAAGAGGAAAAGAAGAAGAGATTGGGGGATGAAGAGAGAGAAAGTAGGCAGACAAAACAATAGAAGTAGCTACAGATGGCACAGAACAGACTTCATATAGAAACTATATCGACAAAAGTTTGTGGACACCTCAGATTTGTAGTTTTTTTTTTTTTTTTTGTGGACGATCCCATTTCACATTTGGTCCCCATCTGCTGTAATAACCTAAAGCCTTCTGGGGAGATGTTCTACTAGATTTGTGGAGATTTGTTCTCATGAGGAGGCCTTGGGTGCAGTCAGAGTTCTTCACCCAACTCATATAACATGAAAATGGCTTTGTTTTTGGGTCTCCAAGTTCAAGTGAAGAGAAGATTTCATGCCTCTGACATTGTGGTCCCAGTTTGGAGAAGAACCGCATATGGACTGGAGCAGCTCAGGTGCTAAACCACGACGATCCAAATCCATCTTCATGGCTCTTTTTGAGTTTGAACTCCGTTAAGATAAGGTTTATCCAGATAGATCTAGTGGAACATTTCCTCAGGAGAGTTCTAAGTGCTCAGGTGTCGACAAACTTTTGTCCATATATCAGGTGGTATCAAAAGGTTTCGAGATTCGCTTTGTTGACAAAAAACTATCTATGTTTACACACTACCACCGTCAAAATAATGTCCCCCCCTAATTTATGTCCCAATGTACACACCGACTTATGAAGGTCGGTGCTCCCTACGATTGTGCGTGCCTTGTGCTGCCGTCTGCTGGTGTGCTCCAAAACTATTCTGGAAACATTTTGATACCGCCTGGTGGTGCAGCTACAGCCGTTTATGTTCGTTCAGAACAACGCTCTGCAAAGAACGAGGCGATTTGCAGCTCAAGGCTTGAATTAACCCTGAAGACGGGTCTGTGGGTGCAGCCGCACTGGATCGTGCACGGGCAAGAATGCGGCATTATTTAGGTGATTTATTGGGATTAGTGTCGGATTAATGATGGAAGTCTGTTCATGAGATGTGAGGAGGAGGAAGAAGGACGTGGGTGCGGAGAGAAGTGTTACAGCAGCAACCGATTAGTCATGCGGCACAATCGATAACGAAATAACGAACGATGAAATGTTTCCTTTAAATCATAAAAAAAATTACAAATAAAAAAAAATAAACAGATTCATAAAATAGCCAAGTCTTTCCGACTCTCTGAAACAAAGACCTCGGAGAAGTCTAGTGCGAGATGGTAAAACGGAGCAATGGGAAGTCGAGTCGAAATCAAAAATAACGAAGCGAACATGCAGTCTAACACCCCGGGGAATCGAGGCAGTGACGGGGCACAGAAACAGAGAGAGAAAACAGACAGCAAGAGACGGATCACCTGCGCTGGTTCTCATCCAGGACCTCCAGGAGCTGCTGGTAGGCCCGGCGCGTGCTGGACTGGAGGAAGGAGAGAACACCGCGAGCGCCGGAAAAACCCTGGCCCTCGTCGGGAGGACGACGGAGCGACAGAGCGCGTAGAGCGGAGGGAGAAGGAGGAGACACACTACTTACACAGAGAGAGAGAGAGAGAGAGAGAGAGAGAGAGAGAGAGAGAGAGAGAGAGAGAGAGAGAGAGAGAGGTAGTGTTGGGAGCATTATGGCTTGAGGATTTAGTATTGTAAAAAAAGGAAAAAGGAAGTCAAATTCTTGTTTCCTTGCAAGAAATTCGAAACAAAAGACATGTTGCTGCCACAAAGGAGAAATTTCCCACGACATCTGGTTATAGAGAGAGCTCGCATTCTGTTGCTGCGAGAAAACGCAGACTTTTCTTTCTTTTCCACCAGAATCCAAAACGAAAACCACATTCTTTCCTTGTAATAAAAAAGCTACACTATGTGGACAAAAGTTTGTGGACAGCTGACCACTAGATCGCTTCTTTTGGAACATCCCATTCCACAATTAGTCCCCGTTTGCTCTTATAATAAGCTCCGCCCTTCCGGGACGATGTTCCACTAGAGGAGGCCTGGGATGCGGTCAGCGTTCCGATTCGTTCCCAAAGGGTGTTCGATAGGGTTTAATAGCTCTACAGCCATGTAAAGCGTATCTTCAGGGAGCATTGCTGGCTTTGGGGAAGAAACACACGTGGTTGGAAGAGTCAGGTGTCCCAGTACTTTTGACCATATAGTGTGCATGGACCAGGCATAACATTATGACATTAGAACAGGTGAAGGGAATAACACTGATAATCTCAGGAGGAACTTTTAAGTGTAAGGATTTAACAAAATTGTGACGTCTATACGACTGGGTCTCCAAAACTGCAGCTCTTGTGTGGTGTTCCCGGCCTGCAGTGGTCCGTATCGATCAAAAGTGCGCCAATAAAGGAACAGTGGTAAACAGGCGACAGGGTCCGTGTGGTCCGATCCAACAGACGAGATCAAACTGCTAAAGAAGTCAACGCTGCTGATGCTCGAGGGGTCACGACTGTTTTGGCAGTAAAAGGGGGACCAACACAATATTAGGGAGGGGGTCATAATGTTATGCTGATCGGCGTGTATAAAACACTTTATGGAACTCTGGATCTAATAAAAACCGTATAACCTACAAGTTGAATCGCTGTAACTCTGCCATAGTTTGATAAAAGGAGTAAAAGGCGTGGGATGTGGAACAAAGAGAAAGATCGAGGATTAAAAAAAAAAAAAGAACAGAAAGAATGCCGAATATGAAACAAAATAGAAACAGACAGCGATAAACAATAAACTGACGTGGAAGCGAGAGAGAAATAAAGGAAGTGACAATCAGGGCAAACCACCGATCAACCACAGACCATTCTCACAGCTCGATGGAACACACACACACACACACACACACACACACACACACACACACACACACACACACACACACACACACACACACACACACACACACACACACACACACACACACACACACACACGATTTTAAGTCAGGATCGAACTGAACAAACCTCGAACACAAAATATTTCTTTGGATTTTATGAATCTGGCAAAATTAGCGGATGTGTTTGGGTTTAAAAAAAAAAATTTCAAAAATAATATATGTAAAGATGAATCCAAAGCCAGTTGTGCATTACATGATTTACATAATTCACGATTGTGCAGTGCGAAACTAACTGGATAAGAATGGCTTTAGAATTTTTTTTTTATTTACTTATTGTATATACGGCTCGAAAACCCTGCTCTAGATAAAGTCGTGTGACAGCAGGACCATGCTTTCGTTCTGATCAGATGGGAGCAGAAGGAACGGAGGAGAAACCTCCAAATGATCTAAAAATCCGTAATAATTATTATTCATTTACGGTACGGATCCATTGCCGTTCCAATCGCATTTTCCGGACGAATTGTTTATGTTTTTGAAATGGTGCTGTATGGAGACCGGTTTGGTTTGCGGATGTAATCGAAGTCCCGCGTGCGCAGGGGGGAGGGTTTTTATTGCGCGAAGCACCCGAGTAACGAGTGTGTGTTGTCTGTCGCATGTGCAATCGATCCCGATCGTTATATTTTACAGTGTATTTTTGCAGATACTGATAGTTTGGTGGAACGTACGTGCCGATTCTGATTGATCAACCGGTGGATAAAATAATCCCCAAACAGATTACTCCATGATAAATAGTTCTGAACTTTTGAATATATTAGGAAATATTGAGGATCATACAAGACATGCATTCAAACTAAAACAAAGTAACATTCCAAACAATACAAAAAAAGTTACTACATAAAAACTAGACCCGTATTGATCCCTTCCCCCATGCTCTATCTGGATAGCTCCAATGATCGACAATCAATTGAGAACCGAAATCTGCGCAATTGTGTGCATGTTTTTGTGTATACGCATCATTTAAATGCAACGTAACCACTCGCTTTCTTTAAAATGGCAGCCCAGATAAACAAACCAATAGAAATACAGAGTAAATGTGTTTGGGATTGCATGTGTGTGTGTGTGTGTGTGTGTGTGTTGGTATTCAGCAACCGGTCTCTCGTGTACACTTCAGGAATATTGAAATGATCATCTCACATCAGCTCGAGCCTTTTGAATTCTACACACGTGTAGACGTGATGGCAGGGTGGATAAAAAGTGTCCGGAGTAACAGCATCTGTGGACATGTGTGTGTCCTGTACCTCGAGGCGATTTTCTAGTTCAACAAATGAATGGAAGATTTCATCAGCAGTGTGTGTGTGTGTGTGTGTGTTGTGCTGATGTTGTGGGGACATTTCTTTTTGGTTACTGAGGTTACAGTTAGGGTTCGGTCTAGCATAAAATTAATAGCTGTATTAAGTATATTGAAATTGTGAGTATGTGTGTGTGTGTGTGTGTGTGTGTGTGTGTATGCGCACGATTTTGGATACTTACGAGGAGTCGTTGCGGGGCACCTGGCCATTGTGACGCATGACTGCGTTTTCGCTGACTGAGCGTTCTCTGCGGGCTCTGCTCTGAGTGCGTACCTGTGTGTGTGTGTGTGTGAGTGTGTGTGTGTGTGTGTGTGTGAGAGAGACAGAGAGAACAGACGAGGTAAGATTCGACCATTACCTGACTTATACAGTTCTATTTCAATCCCTACACCTTCAGTACAGGTCTAAAGAGAACCCTTAAAGGGAACGTTCCTGTCCTGCCACACACCCTTCCCCCTGTCCCCAACCTCGGCATTACCTCTTCTCCGGGCTGCTCCATATCCAGGAAGTCGAGGGGCCGTTCGTTGAGGGTGAGAACCCGAGGAGGAGTCTTCAGAGACAGAGTCTCCAGAGGCGTGGACTGGATGAGGTCCAGATCTCGGGGTCTGGAGAACTGGGTGTCTTCGTGGTCTCCTATACAGGAAGAATAATGGCAAAGAAGTGCAGTAATATAAAACTGTCACCCGTCCACGCACTCTGATTGGTCGTTGCCAAGCGATTCCTCAATAAACAACCTCTCTGAGCTCATGGAAAGGAAAGTGGACAGATCTCTCTCTCTCTCTCTCTCTCTCTCTCTCTCTCTCTCTCTCTCTCTCTCTCTAATGATCAATCGAGCTCTCTATACATCAAACATTTTATATATCTACTGATAATTCTACCTTGGTAATGGGAACTTCACCAGGATTGGTGAGAATGGGGTTGAAATAATGATTTAAATAAAGATGGTGGATTATAGTCTGAATTCGTCAGAGCTGGTCAGCTGATCTAACAATATTATTTAGCAATAATAATAATGCTAATAATAAGAAAAAGAAGCTGGAGTGATGCCTGGCTTCTAAAAACAAGCTCCAGAAATCCTTGAATGTTCGTCTCTCAAAAAACAAGCGGGATCTCATCTGCTGGCCAAACTAACAGTAGTAGCGGTTTGGGTTTTTTTTGTATGGTGTCATGCAAGAGAACGAGTACACACAGGTACTTAGAAAGTGACAAAAAAAAGAAAGAAAAACAACAACAAAAATGACATCACAAAATCACCGTCATGCTAAAACACTACACAGCAATATGGAGGACACCACTGAATACCTTTGGTTACGTGTCTAGGTTCAATACAATGCGCTTTATCTTACAATCATTAACACCAGACACACCTGGAATATGTATCGAGAGTCCTAACGAGAGGTCGACTGATTGATGGGGCTGATTTTTGGTGATTTTTTTTATTAAATCAGCATCAGCCATTCGTGAGAGGACATAACCCTCCTAGACCAGCAGATGGCAGTTGTCTGTATTCGGGATCCAAACAAGCAGCAAGTTTACACCTGCCACGATCATCATCTGGCCTGGTTTTTAAATATCAGCAAGAGGTCGACCTCTAGTCCAAACAGGAAGTGGTGTCTGGTTCAAGCAGTGCACTGAACGTTCATGTTTTTTATTGATCATACACGTGAATAAAATGATCAATTGGATGCTGCGTAAAGCAGAACGCTTGCTTGTTTCTCTACGTTAATCCATGTATTAAACTAAATCCAAAAGATACAGCGCTTGAAAATGCTCAACCACATTGTTATGCCTGAACAGCAGAAATATTAAAACTGCTCCAATATGTACTGGTGTTTAAGGTCATGTGACTCGCACACAGAAACGTAACTCCTCTCTAACCTGCCACCATGATCCTGTCAGGGACGTGCATCATGGCCGTGTGCAGCCCCTCGTGGTCCGGACTGGAGCCGCCCTCCCTCTCCACGCTCGGGTACGGGGCGATCTTCAGCATCTCGGGGACGCGCATGCGCTGGCTGATGCCCTCCGTGTACTGCAGCTCGTAGTGGATGCGGTTCATCTCTGCCATCTCGGCCGTCGGAGACGGGAACGCTGCTCCGTTCATCTGCGGGGTGGGGGTGGGGGGATGATGCAGTTCACAACGTACGTCAAGGAACACGCCACGTCAGGGGGCTCCAGTTTAAAACATGGACATTCTTATACAACAGAGTTCATACAAAAAACGGGAATTTATCCAGTCATCTCTTTGCTAATGGAACAGAGCGATGCAGCGGCGCTTTAATGCTTTACTCTGTCTGGCTCTCACACCTGCAGACAAACACATCGGCTTCCAAAACTTCACCTTTCACACGCATCAACTCTGTCGCTCTCGTATTTACGTAGACTGAGAACTAACAGCACTGCATCTGTCTGTCTATCCATCCATTTATCTACAGTACTGCAGAAACAGAGTTTTAGCTCCCTCTATAGATGTTCTATTGGGTCCAGGTCTGAAGACTGGCTAGGCCACTCCAGGACCTTGAAAAGCTTCTTATGGAGTCTTTACTTAGTTGCTCTGGCTGTGTGTTTGGGGTCATTGTATGGTGTAGACCC
This sequence comes from Silurus aristotelis, assembly GCF_946808225.1. NCBI lineage: Eukaryota > Metazoa > Chordata > Actinopteri > Siluriformes > Siluridae > Silurus > Silurus aristotelis. The sequence continues at coordinate 27,795,157 of NC_139581.1, forward strand.
CTTTGCAGAAAAGCACCCCAAAGCATGAAGCACCCTCATGCTTCACGGTTGTGATGGTGTTCTTAGGATTGTACTCATCCTTCTTTTTCCTCCAAACACGGCGAGTGAAGTTTATACCAAAAAGTTCTATTTTGGTCCCATCTGACCACATGACCTTCTCCCATGCCTCCTCTGGATCATCCAGATGGTCTTTGGCAACCTTCCTGGACATGTGCTGGCTTGAGCAGGGGGACCTTGCCCACGCCGCAGGATTTTAATCCATGACGGTGTAGTGTTACTAATCATAATCGTGGAGACTGTGATCCCACCTTTCTTCAACTACCCATGTAGTTCTAGGCTGATCCCTCACCTTTCTCAGGATCATCGAACTCGAGGTAACGAGTTCAAACAGGTGCAATTAATACTGGAATGAGTGGAGGAAAGGAGGCGTCTTCCAGACACACGAACAGTCTGTGAGGGACTGAAATCTTGCTGGTTGGTGATCAATCATCTATCATCATTTATTCTATCTATCTTTCTACTGATCAATCATTCAATCAATCCATTGATCTATGTAGCATTTTTCTATCAATAAATCAATCAATCAATCCAGCATTCTATTGAACAGAACTTCTCTCTCCCTACTGGTCAATTATCCTACTGATAATTCTCTCTTTCGAAATATCACTTTGTCTACTAATCAGTCAATCAGTTCTTTCTGTACTTTTTTCACTTTTTTCTCTCTGCTAGTTAATTAAATTCTTCAGTTGAACCTCATCATCCTGTGAGTGTAAACAGAAACCTGTACATCTTTACGAAAAAAAAAACAGAAAGAGAAAGTAAAAGATGTGTTTAGTGTTTACAGAAACCCCAGCAGACCTGTCCACCCTCTCCCTCTGTATCTTCATCTCACTCTCCATCTTCCTCTCCCTCTCTCTCATCTTCCTCTCCCTCTCCCTTTTTCTCTCCCTCTTTCTCCTCATCTTCCTCTCCTCCTTTCCCCCTCCCTCTCTCTTTCTCTCCCCCGCCCTCTCTCCATTTTTCTCTCCCTCTTTCTCGTCATCTTCCTCGCCCTCTTTTTTTTTCTTTGTCTCACTTTTCCTCTCCCTCTTTCTCTTCATCTTCCTCTCCCTCTCTCTTCCTCTCCCTTTATTTCTCCCTCTTTCTCCTCATCTTCCTCTCCCCCTCCCTTTTTCCCTTTTCTCCTCATCTTCCTCTCCCTCTTTCTCTCCTATTTTCTCTCTCTTTCTCCTCATCTTCCTCTCCCTCTCCCTCTTCCTCTCCCCTTTTCTCCTCATCTTCCTCTCCCTCTTCCTTTCCCCTTTTCTCTCCCTCTTTCTCTTCATCTTCCTCTCCCTCTTTCTTTCCTTTCTCTCCACAGACAGACAGACACTCGCCAGTGCTTCTTGTTTACATTAGTATGAGTTCCTCTCCTTCTCCCAGCACCACCGCCGCGTCCCTGCATCTTACATACTAATGTAAACAAGAAGCACTGGCGAGTGTCTGTCTGTCTGTCTGTCTGTCTGTCTGTCTCTCACTCACACTCACACACACACACACACACACACACACACACACACACACACACACACACACAAATAAACATCACGCGCTCTACAGTAAACAACTGTAGACAATTTTTCCACAACAGGGAGGAAAGAGAGCGCGCGCTAATCAACACCTTGCGCTAGCATAAACATTTACTCGGGAATTATTAAATACCATAAAAATAAATTAATTACCTTATCCAAAGCAGGATTCATTCCGTCTATTAGAGTTTATTTAATATATAAACTAAACCCCGGGCTCACACTGAGCGCTCCATTACTGCGAGGAGGAAACACCCCGAATAAAGCGTCTGCACTTCCGCGTAACCCGGCGGATCCGCTTACCAAAATAAGAGTCTTCCGCTTCAATAAAAGTCGTTACGTGCCGAACACAACATTAAACCGCAGCTAGATGAATAAATACACAGGTTTTTATAGAGTTTACTGCTATTCATTTTTGATTAGAATAAGATGCAATAAATAATAAAATAGAAACCTGTTTTCTTTCTTTAAATGCATTTTTTAACCTTTTGATCTTTTTTTTTTTAAAGAAATCACTAAATAAATCACAAAAGATCGTCTGTTTTTTATGGATATCAAAATATTGCGAAATAAATAAATAAATAAATAAATAAATAAATAAATAAATAAATAAATAATAATAATTAGGAGTGGTGGCTCCAGCGGTTAAGGCGCTGGGTTGCCGATCGGAAGGTCTGGGGTTCAAGCCCCGGTTTCGCCAAGCTGCCACTCTTGGGCCCTTGAGCAAGGCCCTTAACCCTCTATGCTCTGGGGGTCCCTTACGAGGGAAATATGAAGGTCCGTGACGTGGGGCCGCCTTCCCGTGGGCTCACCACCTGCAGGAGGGACCGTAAGGGACGGTGCTGTGAGGATTGGGCAGCAGTCGAAGCTTGCTTCACTCCATCCCCAGCCCCTCTTCACCCCACACCCATTTTATCTTCAGCTCATCCACACCTTGTCTCCACACCATCCCCACCCTATCTCCAACTTATCCAGATCCCCACCTAATCTCTGTCCCATCCCTACCCCATCATATCTCCACCACTTCCCCATCTCCATCTTATTCCCACCTTGTCTTCACCCTATCCCCACAGTATCTTCAACTCATCCACATCCCCACCCAATCTTTGTCCCACCCCTAATTCATCCCCACCTCATCTCTATTACATCTCTATCCTATCCCTACCCCATCATATCTCCAACACATCCCCATCTCATTCCCAATCCATCCCCAGCCCATCTCCAACTCATTCACATTCACATCTCCATCCCCTCCCCACCTCATCCCAACCTCTTCCTCACCCCTTCTCCATCTCGACCCCATCTCTATTGTCACCCTATCTACACCCCATCCCTATACCCACCCCATCCATATCTATGCCCACCTCCACCCCATCTCCACTCTCCAAGTCATCCCTATTCCCACCCCATCCCCACACCATCTTTATCCCATTCCTAATCCATCCCCATCCCCACCCTATCATTTAAAACGGGTCCACTAGACGGAGCTGCCACTCGGTGTGGTCGGGATCCACAGTAAAGGAGCGTGACAGACACACAGTGTGATGAGTGTGTGTGTGTGTGAGATCAGTGTATGTGTGAGCAGTGTGTGTGAGATCAGTGTGTGTGTGTGTGTGTGTGTGTGTGCAGTGTGTGTGAGATCAGTGTGTGTGTGTGTGTGTGTGTGTGTGTGTGTGTGTGTGTGTGTGTGATCTCTCTCACTGATTCGGATCTTACCCATGCAGCAGTAACATTTTCACTGTGAATGAAGCAGAAGTTCCTCCCGGAGTTTCACTTCAACCCCTAAAGCTCCTTCTCCTTCTCCCACTGGAAGAGCACGATGTGTGTGTGGGGAGCCGCACTCATGGTGTGTGTGTGTTTTCCGCACATCGCCTCATCGCTACAGCTGCAGCCTGACATGTAAGTAACAACTTTTATTCATACAAAAGTCTTGTACCTCTCTATATACATGTGCTGAATTTAATCATTTTCCTTTTACATAGAAAGAAAAATGTTCATGTATAGGTTAATGTGAAATGAAAAAAATGTTTCTCATCCATTTATTTAAAATTAAATGCATAACAATGCATGATTAGTAATAAAATAAACTCTAATATAACTGTTACTACTGCTATTAATAACAAACCGTCAGTTTGAGTAACTGTAATTAACACAACGTTCCGCTAGATGTCGCTTCATGTTATAATTATTATCATTAATTAATTTAAAACATATATAGAATAGCTTAATTTTGTTATTTTTATGTACTGGAAATATCTTTAATTTTTTTATCATTCATCTTAACAATGATACAATTATAATAAATGGACATTTGGTGTCTTAGGGAGTTCTTACTTGCCACTCTTACTCACCACTGGCTTGGTAATTAGGAATAAAGTAATAGGGACAAATTTCTGTATAGTTGCTCAGGGACACTGTCCATTGTTAAAAGCTTTATACATACAAAATTGACATGAAGTGATTAAAATAAAATAATTGTATTATTATTATTATTATTATTATTATTATTATTATTTTATTTTATTTTATTACAAAATGTCTAGAAGCAAAAAATTTTTTTCTTGCATTTGTTCTCTTTACACCCTATTCCTTGATAAATATATCATTTTCTGCTATATGTGTATGAATGTAAATATATGTAAAGAATTTATAAATACAACCCCAAACGTTCCAAAAAAGTTGGGACACTATAAAATGTATTTAAAAACAGAATACAATGATTTTCAAACATCATCAAACCATATTCTATTCACATCAGAACAAAAAATAAACACATATTAAATGTTTTTTGATAGCAAACTAAGAATATATTTAATAATAATAAAAAAAAAAAAATTTGGTCATTTTAAATTTGATAGCTGCAACAGGTCATAAAAAAAGTTGGGACAGGGTCACATTTGCCACTTTGTAGCTTTACGTCTTCTGTCTGTATACGTCTGGGAACTGAGGAGACCAGTTAATGAAGTTTTGGGAGAAGAATGTTGTCCCGTATGTGTCTGATACAGGATTCTATCTGCTCAGCAGTTCTGGGTGTTCTTTGTTGTGTTTTTCGTTTTCATTCTCAAATATGCAATGCCTTGTTTCTCCAACTTTACTTACTTTTTTCATAATACTGTTGTGGTGAATCTATCGTATCTATATCTACACTCTCAGTTCCAACAACTGCAACTGCAGCTACTTATATGAGTGCTGTATTATAGAATGGGCAATTTATTTGATAGAATTTGCAACCATAACGTTAAATAGAAGGGACCGGGAAATCGGATACTTCTAATTATTACTCTACTGCTGCTACACTGAGACTGATAATGCCACAGAATGGGATTATGGATATGTATGTAATGGTAAAGAGTCAAGAATAAGAATATCAAGGATTTCTTTTACATCTTTAGATGCAACATGAAATTTTCTATTCACTTGAACTACAAGCCCCAAATCTGTTCTAATCTATGGTTATCATAGGTTGGATTGGATAATCTCCTGCTATAGAGCTCTGACTTTATCCCTATTGAACTCATCCCGTTGATTGCACTTCAGGCCTCTTCACCTCATCTACATTAGTACCTGACTTTACTAACACCCTTGTGTCTGAATAAAATCTCACACAAATCTCCACAAAATCTAGCGGAACATCATCCCAGAAAAATGGAGGTTATTATAAATGCAAATGGTGATGAACTGTGAAATAAGATGTTCAAAAATCATATGAATGTTATGGTGAGATGTCTAGAAACTTTTGTCAATGGCTTGAATATTATATATAGTGACAGAAATTTCAGGTCAAAGTGGAAATTCTGTTTTTACCAAAGAAGGGATAAGGGAATACTGGGCGGGTGATGGGAATAAACCCTGGATGGAATGCCACTCTGTCATATGCCACCTTTGGACAGTCTACTTAATCTGGTATATTTCTAGGAAGCTGAAAGAAACTGGGAAGTTCTTAAAAGGCTTTTAATTCATATTTCAACCATCTCTCCTTCATTCTTTTCCTTTCTCTTTCTCAGGCCAAATGTGTGTAAGGAGCAGGAAGTACAGATGCTGGGAATGCAACAGCCATGTGTTCAGGCCTTCACACGCATGGTGAAGGTGTGGAAACAGGGCTGTTCTCCCCAACGATGGTGCATGGGCTATGAGAGGAGGTTACACATACACACACACACACACACACACACACACACACACACACACACACAAACAAACATATAGACACAATTAAATATTTGGTCTGCTACTTGGTGGTATCAAAAAGTTACGAGCCTACTAGTGCAAACTGGTGCTCTTCTGACCACGTGAGTTACCTCGTCTGCGATTTCAGCACAGATAGCAGCTTAGAACAAAGAGCAAATGTGAAATTCTGCTTGAAACTGTGCAAATCTGCCACAGCGACATTTGACACGACATACAGCGATGCCGCAACGGGTCGTTCGAGGGGTTTTGAGTGGAATCCAAGAGCGGAATTACATCACTGTGAGAAATGAGAGACCAGGAAAACGAGCTCAACCCCCGTAAATGTCAATACTATTCAGCAACTTGCGCATGATGATCATCGGAGAACTATTTGTGTTATCCCATTGAAGATAAAGGTCCGGCTTGAAGGTCGCTGTTTTTACACCAATGCAAATATCCAGTGCGAATCGAAGAAGTTAGACAAAAGTAGACTTCCAGGACACATTCCAGAAGTGACAGGAATGCTGGGGGCACTGTATTGCTGTGCAAAGGGGACTATTGTGTACATTTTGATAAATAAAGTACTTCCTTGTGAACAGAGCAAATCCCGAAACTCTGTGTGTTACCACCTCGTAGTGTACATTAAATCATTACTTTCTCTGGTCTGTCTCTTCAACTTTTTCTCTCACACACACTTGCGTACTGTACCGTAAAGTTGCAATGTACACCTATACGTGCTGTGTTTGTCTCTCACAGGACAGCCTACTTCACAGCCTACAGGCAGGTGTACAATATGGAGCTGCAGACCGTTTACAAATGTTGTCCAGGATGGACGCAGAGAGGAGACGAGAGTGGATGTTTACACAGTGAGTAATCTACTCCCCAACGATGGTGCATGGGCTATGAGAGTGTAACTACTTCATTATGTACACGTGTGTGTGTGTACTCGTTGTAGGACTGTGTTCTGCCGATACTTGCTTTAATGGAGGCAGGTGTGCAAACTCAGGGGATCAGGTGTGCGAGTGTCCTGCTGGCTTCCAGGGAACACGCTGTCAGTATGGTGAGTTTGGGAAACCCATTTGAATCAATTCTTCTTGATGCTTTCGTAACTCAAAGGATGATGGAGGTCGTACACTATGTGGAGAAGAGTATCGGGACACCTGACTTTTAAAGCCAGATGTGGTATACACCTAAATTTTACCTCAAACTTGGAGGCACATAATTGTATAGTCTTTATAGGACGTGGTAGCATTGAATTTTCCCTTCACTTGAACTGAGACACAAACCTGCTCAAACATGAAAATACCCCTTGTAAAAAAGTGGGAAAATATGGTTTACATGGGCTGAACTGAAAGATCTTGAGTTGGAATGCTAACTGAACCCCAGGCCTCCTCACCTCAACTACATCATCACCTGATTTTACTAACATCCTTTACTAGAATCCTTGTGAGCACAAATCTTGACAAAATACAGAACATCTTCCCAGAAGAGTGGATTTTATTATAAATACAGACACAGATTTTATTATAAATGTGGCACAGGATGTTCATAAAGCTCATAGCAATCTTATGGTCAGGTGAATAGTGTATCTGATTGTACCAATGCTGGTTTCATCCATCTTGCCCTCAATTTGGAGTATCTTCCCAGTCCATACGTAAAAAACAAATCTCCACAACTTGATGCTCCCACCACCATGTTTCACTTCCAGTATTACCAATGGCCAAGCTTCTTTTTGCTTAAGATGAACAAATCTTGATGCTCTCACCACTTCAAATCAAATGCCCAGAAAGGAAAAGTAGATAATAAAGAGCAGATTTAAAAAAAACCCCAAAAAAAACCCAGTAATGCAATTCAGGTTTTAAGCTGAACAGATTTCCTGCTTCAAAAAAATTTTCTACAAATTGAGTCGTTACTGCCAAATGGAGCCTTTTTTCCAAGATCACAGTGTTTGCTGAGAATCTCCAGCTTCTTCAGTGTTGCCCTGGTCACTTACCCGCCTCTCTGACTAATGTCCTCCTGATGTGTGCAGAGGTGGATGAAGTTCATGAAGTATTTGCCTTTAAATGTACTTATGTATTTAAAATACTATGATATATTACGGCTATAATGATCCTATTATCACTTTGTCACAAGGCTCTTTGCTTAATCAACTTAGTTTATGTGTTAAAGACTCTAATGTTACTCTAAACACAACAATCTAATAATAGAATGATATAAATGAGTCAAACACTGATTGCTATCTATTCAAATGATCTGGTGTTGTGGTGAGTTCGAGTCTGGAGTTTCCTCCATCATTTATTCCTCTCAGAATGTTTTGCTTGCTGTTGAACTCATGCTGAACTGTATGTTGGTTTTAAGTAGATATCACCAAGTGCCAATCGAAAGAGTTCAAAACAAAGCACATGCTCGACCCTGATTGTTGGATTGCTGCAGTTTTTATCCACAAATAAATAAAAAGGAATGACTTATTTAGCAAAATGTAGTTGAGTAAAAAGTAAGATATTTGATTTTGAAATGTAGTGAAGATAAAGCCTCCCCGAATGGAAATACTTCAGTAAAGTAGTAAACAAAATGCTACTTAATTATATTAACATTGGATGTGTGTTTAATGGCCTGGTCTTGGCAAAGTCATATCCTCTTCAGAATTTTTCCAGGTCAGATTTTTTTGGTTCAATTCCAGAATTTTGTCCTTGTTCACCAAACTTTTACCATAAACTTAGAAGCACATGATTGTATTGAATTTTTTTTTTAGAAATGGTAGCATGAAATATTTTCTCAAACAAGAGACCCAAACCTGTTCCAGCATGACAATGCCTTTGTGCAGAAAGCCAGGTCCATGAAGATATGGTTTCCATTGGATGGAGTGGAAGATCTTGGTGGCCTTCTCTAGAGCTCTGGCCTCAACCCTAACGAACACATTTGGGATGAACTGGAATGTTGACTGCACCTCTGGCCTCTTTTCGAAAATATAGAAGAACATCTTCCTAGAACCTACACTAATTGTGGAATGAATGGGATGTTCAAAAAGCACATACCAATCTAATGCTCAGGTGCCCATAAACGTTTGTCCATATGTTCCTGAACTCTTTCTGAACTTCCAGGAGCTGTAGCTGACTGTTTAGCAAAAAACAAACAAACAAATGTAATAATCCAGATGATCAAATTATGGTTTGTTACGGTCCACTGAGGCGTCAATGACATTAGGCTTCAAAAATTAATGTTTTAACAATTGTCTCTTGCTGCAAGTGGGCATTTGTTCTGTTCTGGTAAATGAAGCATGGTGGTGGGAGTACTGTATATAGACCTGCATATGGATTGGTCTTGTTGGAGATGTTGGAGAAAAACTGTCAAAGCTGTTTATAAAACATTACCAGCATAATTAACATGCATTCCAACTTAAAACTTCAATTTGTCTGTTTCCTGTTTTGTGTGCATGTGTGTGTTTGTGTATGTGTGTATGATGGTGAAAGGTTTTCTTTCCTTAATTTTTCTCTCGGCTAGCAGCTTTTCCACTACCTTCACACTTATCCTGCTGCTGTGTGTGTGTATGTGTGTGTGTGTGTGTGTGTGTGTGTGTGTGTGTGTGTGTGTGTGTGTGTATACACACTGATGTGGGACACAAGTGTGAACTCTGGCAGGAATTTGTCACTGTCTGTTGTGTGTTTGTTTAAGTCTGTCGTTTGGGTTTTTCGTCAGCCGGTCATTCACTTTCACCAGAGGGGTTTTTATTTGACGAAGTAGCTATGTGTGTGTGTGTGTGTGTGTGTGTGTGTGTGTGTGTGTGTGTGTGTGTGTGTGTGTGTGTGTGTGTGTGCATGTGTGTGTGTGATTGCTCAAGGCCAGGAGGACACAGCTTTGCTTTATAGCTTCTTTCAAGTAGTTCTGTTTCTTTGTAGTTGCTTTAAAAAGCCAGTTGCATTTCTGATTAGGAAAACAGGACTATACAAACCCCCACTTTCTTTCTTTCTTTCTTTCTTTCTTTCTTTCTTTCTTTCTTTCTTTCTTTCTTTCTTTCTTTCTTTCTTTCTTTCTCTCTTTCTTTCTTTCTTTCTTTCTTTCTTTCTTTCTTTCTTTTTTCAGTTCTCATGTGTTCAATTGGCATGAGAAATAGTTGTACATTTAAACAAGTAAGTAGAAAAAATCTATAGATTCAAGATACAAGATCTATAATTAAATGATATATTTAAATAATGAATTCTTTCTTTTTCTGTGTTGGAAATACAAAAAAACTTTTACATTTTGATGAATGTTATGGTTTTTATGACAAAAATATATAAAGAAAGAAAAAATGTAGGTTGAGGAAAAAAATTGAAAGGATTTTTCTCTCCGTTTTGGCCTTCCGTCCACACTGAGGCGACGTTTTTTTTTTTTTTTTTTTGGTCAACAAAAACGAGCGTTTTGAAAACTCTCTCTGAAGGAACGTTGCAGCCTGGACCCTGAAAATGGAGGCTTTTAAAAACGATGGCGCAATTTTAGTTATTGCTGTGACGTTTCATAGAGCCAGAGAGTAAATAAACAACTTTTGAGCAACTTTTGGGAAACGATTGAAAATGAAAGTGTGGACGCCAAACGTTTTTTTAACGAAATGAAATGAATCCGGATAAGCGTAGATAGTGTACCATCAATGACATAAACCATATCTGTCTTTGTACTTGGATATAAACCTAAAGTGGGCGTGGCCTAAACCAAAAAGCATTCCAATGTACTCCACTAGCCTCCGATTCATATCTGTATTTGTACTGTTGAGAAAAATCTGTTCAATCGGACTAAAATATCTGTTTTTCTCTCTGTTTTCTCACCACTTCATGATTTGTTCTCCATCTGGCGAACCAAAGCACTCGCACGCCAAAAACCTTCTTTACCAGTCCATGCTTGTGAACAGGTGTACTGATGAAAATCAGGACAGACTTCACATTAGAGGAAAATGACGTTTCCCGTAATGAGAACATTTTCGGAACATGCAACATTGACTCTGGTCACTTCTTCTAAAGGCTCTACAAGCTGTAAGTGAGGCTGCTCTCTGATTGTAAAAACAGATAAAACAGTGCAACTGATGTTCGCAAAAAAAAAAAACAAAAAAAAAAAACAGCTTGTCCTTTGCGGACTGTCAAAACTATTAAGGCCAGATGACTCGGGGGAGAGCGGCGTGGGGCTATTGACAGGAGGAAGAATGTTTTCTCTTTGCTTTCTGTTCAGAAATGTTGCTTTGAATAAGCACTGACCTAATGACTGATTCTGTGCATTCAGCTGCTTTAGCAGGTGTAGATAAGATTAGGTGGCTTTACCAAAAGCCAGCACCTTTCAATAGCAGGTTCATGCCATGACTAAAAAACACTGATTGTAAAGTCCTAGTGGTCCTAGTAAAATACAAACCAAGTACACTCCATTCATTATGATGCTTCCTTGAGCAATTGATGATGCCATAGTAAATTGTCTCATTGAGCAAATGGTCATAATGTGGCCTCCTTGAGCAATTGATTGAGGTCACAGTGATTTCCCCCTTTGAGCAAATGATGATTTGAATGTGTTTTGTCACCTTGTGCGATTGATGACAGTGATTTACTTTATTGAGCATATGATGCCATAATGTTGTCTCCATTAACATTTGATGATGCTGGTGTTTTGTCTTCGAAGAGTAGATTTGTCCATTTTGTTTGTCTAAGGTGCAGGGAAGCAATGAAGCAAACTCAATTGCCGTACGCTGTATTAGAATGTCGATTGTGTAGCAGCAAACCTGCAATGAAGTGGCCGTGAGGGTTTGCTAGTGGTTGTTAGATTTTATTGATTCCTCCAGAGAAGGGAAATAGAGAAAGGGGAAGACACATGGACAGATACTGTGTTAGGAAACGGCTAGCATGAATAGATTGACGATGACGATACATGGGCTAAATATTCACCTGTGTTAAACTGTGTTTATTTGGGGTAGTGCTGGTACACAGACACACTTTTACACATGCATCCTTCTGTTTCCAATCCGCGATGTCAAGAGATTCAATCTGTTTCCTGTGAGTGCCCCTGTTTTGGCCCCTTGCGCTGTTTGAAACTCATTAAACTCAGAGTCGGCTGTGAGACACTGGAAACCTTCACCAACCCCCCCCCCATCATCGCTGGGTTCTGGACTCTAACATCTGAATCTCTTTCTCCATTTCTCTCTGTTTTTATTCAAGATAGTGGCGTTTGTGCTCGCTATAACCCGAAACATCTGAATGTTCTGTTCACACCCATTCACAGTGCCAATTACTTACGCTAATTCCGACAAGCGCTATACAAGTTACCCCTTTTGGTGTATAATGGTTTACCTTTTAACCTATAATGCTTTGAAAGATGTAAACGTCGTGGCCTCGAAGGAGCACAAATTGTCGGATCGGAGAGCCAGCCAGGCATTAATCATGAGTCAGCACTTTCTGTTACTCCTCGCTAACCTTTTTTTTTTGCAAATAAAGACAAAAAAAACAGCAGGAGGAACTCGGAGGAGGAAACCCTCAGGCGCACTACCTCGCTGTTTTTCTCTTACACACACTTACAAGCAATAAAACACTGTTCCTTGTATACAGCTGCACAGATTACACAGGCATGCACCATGCAGAGTGTGATTCAGAGTGATTTCTCTTCCGAGAAATTATAACCAGACCCCTCTAAGAGACCCTCAGTGCCCCCTGCTCTGTCTCAATATAAAGATAGGTGCATCTCGGTGCATAGCCAACAATACAATACATTAACGAAACGTATAAAGCAGCTACCAATGTGATGCGATACGATTCATTTAGATTATAATGCAAAGTAATTCGATTCAACACAATGCGATTTTATGCAATACGACGATTCTGAACGCTAATTAATGAACCTTCCACAGGTATTTGTTGTGGAAAAAAATTAAAAGGATTAAACAAAACCAGATGATCTTTTTCTGTTCTGTGCATTAAATCGATGCATTACATCAGGGGCATCGTAAAGGGTCTAATATTCAAGTGAAAAGGCATTTTTTTATTGGGAAATGTCTTTAATTCTTCATTAATGAATTAAAGTACAGAGTATTGAACTTTCTATTCTTTGATACTTTTGTTAAAATTAGCCTCCCCCCCCCCCCCCCCCCCCCCCCCGCTCAAGCAATGCATGGGGTACCAAACCAGAATGCAAAATGTACAACCTTTTCTTTCCTAAAGATTTTCCTATGGGGTAAAATCTTAACGCTACAAAAGTGCTGACACTGGAAGCTCCATGTAATCAACGATGGCTGAAGAAATGTTAACAAAGCAGTGAATTTGAGCTATGAATCATTTTGGATTCATATTTAGATGGTTAGTGACTTCAAAGAGACTTCATGTGTGTGTGAGAGTGTGTGAATGTGTGGGGGGGGGGAGGGGGGTTGCCTTTGTAATAAAATCTCAGGAAGCTCAAGTCAGTGTTTACACAAAGCTTAGCACGGCTAGTCCGGTGCTAAATCAGACACCTTCAGCTGTTTATCTTTGGACCTTACAAGTGGGTTGTACACACTTGAGAGATGAAGAGTGATCTTACAGTATGAGAATGAACACATTTTCCATGTGTTCCATATTTCACAATACTAATGGATATTCAAATACGGATCGTTTTCTAGATTCAATAGGTCATGTGTTTGATTCATGTTATCGGGTTGCGTTGGTCGCCCTGAAGTGAGCGCATTAGTGCACTTAGCTCAGGTGTAAGGAGCACCTGAAAATCATACATGAATAAAAGTATAGATACCTTACTGCAAAACTTACTCCATTACAAGTTAAAACAAGATTTTAATCGTATTAAACGTAGGCTCAAATATGCACAAGTCCTTAACACTGCATTAACCAAAAATCAACACAACAGTCTCTTTAACACACCAGAAAAGGGATCTTCATTAACAAATAGAATTACTGCATCATGTCACATAGTTGAAGAACCAATAGAATTCAATAGACAAATACAATAAATGTTCCAAACATTTGGAGCTGAATTTGATTTGATGCACCTCTCAAGTTTTTAGAAATAATTCTAGCTCTTTTTGGACTGAAAATGACACCAGCAGTACTAAAAAGTCATTCACAGGCAGCAGATGTAGGTCGGGGAGTGTTAAGCCTCAATGACCCCTTCAACAAAGGTGCAATGTTATTGGTAAAGCTCATTGTCAGTTAAAATAGATTGGAGTAAAAATGTAATCTTTGAAAGTGTAAAACTAGAAATTAGCCAAAAAATTACTTAATTACAGTAACAAAGTACAAATATTTTACACCACTGTTGTATTCTTTTTAAATTTACATTCTTAATGCGTTTGCACTGCAAGTGGGTAAAACACCCGACTCGTTAAAACAGCCCCATCACTGTTTAGTCTGCATACGTTTTCCAGCAATCTCTGTCCGAGTCATTACAGCGTGTCTCCTGGGGTACAGGGACAGCGGATATTCCTGAGACACCCTTCTGCGCACTGTCCTCAATGAACTTTCCATGCGAGTTTGTGTATCGGTGAAGAAAAAAGGGAATCCAAACGTCAAGGAAACAATGAGAAAGTCAAGATTTTCATGAGAATACAGTTTTGATGTCTTTAAATAAATATCCACCTACACGACCAGAAAGGAAACCCGAGGTTATTGTAAGAATTTACTGGAAAAGCTGTAACCGCTAACCCTTAGGCTAAACCTTACCACTCCAAGTATTTCACACATTTATTAGTGTATGAGGGTAATCTGAAGGCGTCACACCTTTTCCGAAATACGCCCTTATGTCCTGTTTGGTGACTTGGCTTCTGCATATCAAAAATCATGATGGTGGGTTCTAATATTTGTAATGATTGCCATGGTATCCATTTACAGCGTTTGGCAGACAACATTTTCCAGAGCCAATTACAACTGAGCAGTTAAAGTCTCATGACCTTCCAAGCCAATGTCCATAGTCTTAAACTTGGAGCTACCACTTCCACCATTTCATAATTTACCTTAAACTTCATGGTAAACATCAAATTAAAGTTGTATGACTTTGGGTTGTTGCATTATTATGGTTAAACCTGACAAATTTGACATATAGTTGGTGTTGGGGGCATTTGAATAGCAGGCTGAATTGCTGTGGAGGAAGTTGAGACTATTCCCTTGTTTTTAATAAAATTTCATTAAAAGTGTATAAAACGTTAAATGGGCTGCCATTGGCTACCTTAGCAAAGCATAATTGGTGCTTTCCCTCTTAAAAATAAAGGAAATACGATTCCATTTGTGCGTTTTCAGTGTTTGGCCCCTAATGATTCAAGATAGGGACTAATACTTGGTTGATAAAACTTGGACAGAACTCATCAGCAAATACACACACAGCCACAGAATATATGATAGCGCTTAAGAATTCCTTCAGAAGGAGTCTCAGTTCAGCCAGACAACTCTCAGAATGAACTAAGCAAGCATTCATTTGTTGGAATGGCATGTATGTACGCTTGGTCTTGGTGGATTCTTGGTGGTCTGCTATGCTGCTGAGTGAGTTTGAAGACAAAAATGTTCTGGAGTAATACTGTAGTAAGAGGAGCCCCCTCACACCTCACCCCCCATGTAGCAGGTCTATCATGTGGTGCTGGTGTGGTGGAGGTTGAAATGGAAGTTTGCAAGTTCAGCAAATACATAGAGTTTATGTCTGAAGTAAACATCTGCAACCTCTAGATCTGAAGCAATTTTATTGTGGAATGGAATCAAGCAGGTTCTACTCTTTAGTGACTGTCTGTCATATTTTAAAATTGAAGTCTTGTATTTCATGAAACTAAGCCCTTGTAGCCCAGGTTGCTGCAGCGGAGTCTGTAAAACAAATCAGCACTTGTTTCGGCTTCTGGTTTATCCTGGATATAGCTCAGATATAATACGAAACCCAGAATCATACAATCGATGGAGAGAAAAACACGATAAAGTAACTGTGACCGGCACATTAGAACTGTTTCCACAACCTTTAGCTAGTATCACTTTTATTGTTTTCATTTGCATTTCTAATACCATGCCAACACTTTTTTACAAGATCTTAAGATATATATTGTATGAAACTGATAAGTTGAAACAGTTTAAGGTTGGCGTAGGTCTTGTCTAAACCCTTTTTTGTGGTATTCATAGCCAGGATAACAAGGTGCAGCCATAGGTGGATACTGTGGAAGTGTATCAACAAATAAACCAAACAAATTTCAGTTAAACATGAGAAGAAAAAAAAAGATACTAGCCTAACGGAAATCTCTTCAAAGAACTGTAAATCCAAAACCCACCACTAGATAACAACTTCTTGTCTAAAGCCAAACAAGATGTGCTACATTAGAACCTTAATAAAAAGAAATAAAAAGCATATACTCTTTCTACTGTATTGATAGACTTTACTAGCCAACCAGTTTTCAGCCTGTATAGTGCAGTTTCTGGGTAACAAAAAACAGGTGGCCAGTGGGCTTGCTAAAAAAAAAGCCAAGCTGAATCTTCTAGCAAACATTTTAACTCTATGTTACGATTGTGATACTTGAAACATTTTCCAGATCATCACTATGGACAAATTTCTTTTACTTTTTAGCCTTGTTAGTTGCAGTCACTGGAAGATTCATGACAGTGTAGTGGATTTGATCAGTAAGAAAAGGGGTTATTCGAAAAAAAGGAAGGAAAGATGACAGCCAGGTGTTGGCTTTAAAACCAAAATAGATCAATTGATGACTGGTGGTGGAGAAGAGCTATAAATGTATTAGCATGAAGAGAAAATGGTCTTCATCTCTACATGTCCAATCCTGATGATGCTAATGATGTGGAGCCTTAGAGATCAAGTGTGGGTGTGGCCTGGGATGCTTTAATGGCGACCCATCCTTGGTTTCTCCGGCTCCACAGACAGGCTACAATGCAAAATAGTTGGTTGTATTCTTCTGATGTCCGTGAAGATTCTCAGTTATGCAGGTGTGGTTATCTTGAAGTTAAGACATGTCAACTGGACCTATCTGGTTGGATTGAAACGTTTTGAAATGTTAGCAGGATTCCACAAATTTGTATGCTCCAGTGTGAGGATCCTCCCTTCCCTGGATACCCTTGTAGGGACAAGGGGGAGGTAAGAGTGCAGAGGGTGTCAGGAGTAAGGGGAGTCGTTAAGATGTAACTACCCCTAGGGATGGATGGGGGGTCCTTAGGTGTGGCGTTTCTAGTGGACATATGAAGACGTCTTGATCTTCTTGGGGATAAATGAAAATATTTTGCGTGGACATAGATGACTTCCTTCTTTCTCCAAGATAAAAGAAGCAGTCTCACACACACACACACACACACACACCAACTTTTACCACTGAGTAATGATGTGATAAACGGATTCCACAATGAATTCATTGCAAAAACAAAGGATGATGATATCCAATGATAATACTATGTAAATAAATAGCCAATGGACCTGTTTGAAAGCTTGGCGTGTCCTTGCGTATGTGTGTGTGTCATTTGCAGACATTATTTCCTGAGGGAAGTGGCTTAACAAGGTTTAACCAAACAGGCAAGCTGGAAGCTATTTGAACACAGTGTGTGTGTGTGTGTGTGTGTGTGTGTGTGTGTGTGTGTGTGTGTGTGTGTGTGTGTGTGTATACACATATACAGTGAGGAAAATAAGTATTTGAACACCCTGCTATTTTGCAAGTTCTCCCACTTAGAAATCATGGAGGGGTCTGAAATTGTCATCGTAGGTGCATGTCCACTGTGAGAGACATAATCTAAAAAAAAAATCCAGAAATCACACTGTATGATTTTTGAAACTATTTATTTGTATGATACAGCTGCAAATAAGTATTTGAACACCTGAGAAAGTCAATGTTAATATTTGGTACAGTAGCCTTTGTTTGCAATTACAGAGGTCAAACATTTCCAGTAGTTTTTCACCAGGTTTGCACACACTGCAGGAGGGATTTTGGCCCACTCCTCCACACAGATCTTCTCTAGATCAGTCAGGTTTCTGGCCTGTCGCTGAGAAACACGGAGTTTGAGCTCCCTCCAAAGATTCTCTATTGGGTTTAGGTCTGGAGACTGGCTAGGCCACACCAGAACCTTGATATGCTTCTTACAGAGCCACTCCTTGGTTATCCTGGCTGTGTGCTTTGGGTCATTGTCATGTTGGAAGACCCAGCCTCGACCCATCTTCAATGGTCTAACTGAGGGAAGGAGGTTGTTCCCCAAAATCTCGCAATACATGGCCCCGGTCATCCTCTCCTTAATACAGTGCAGTCGCCCTGTCCCATGTGCAGAAAAATACCCCCACAGAATGATGCTACCACCCCCATGCTTCACAGTAGGGATGGTGTTCTTGGGATGGTACTCATCATTCTTCTTCCTCCAAACACGTTTAGTGGAATTATGACCCAAAAGTTCTATTTTGGTCTCATCTGACCATATGACTTTCTCCCATGACTCCTCTGGATCATCCAAATGGTCATTGGCAAACTTAAGACATGCCTGGACATGTGCTGGTTTAAGCAGGGGAACCTTCCGTGCCATGCATGATTTCAAACCATGACGTCTTAGTGTATTACCAACAGTAACCTTGGAAACAGTGGTCCCAGCCCTTTTCAGGTCATTGACCAGCTCCTTCCGGGTAGTTCTGGGCTGATTTCTCACCTTCCTTAGGATCATTGAGACCCCACGAGGTGAGATCTTGCATGGAGCCCCAGTCCGAGGGAGATTGACAGTCATGTTTAGCTTTTTCTATTTTCTAATGATTGCTCCAACAGTGGACCTTTTTTCACCAAGCTGCTTGGCAATTTCCCTGTAGCCCTTTCCAGCCTTGTGGAAGTGTACAATTTTGTCTCTAGTGTCTTTCGACAGCTCTTTGGTCTTGGCCATGTTAGTAGTTGGATTCTTACTGATTGTATGGGGTGGACAGGTGTCTTTATGCAGCTAACGACCTCAAACAGGTGCATCTGATTTAGGATAATAAATGTAGTGGAGGTGGACATTTTAAAGGCAGACTAACAGGTCTTTGAGGGTCAAAATTCTAGCTGATAGACAGGTGTTCAAATACTTATTTGCAGCTGTATCATACAAATAAATAGTTTAAAAATCATATATTGTGATTTCTGGATTTTTTTTTTAGATTATGTCTCTCACAGTGGACATGCACCTACGATGACAATTTCAGACCCCTCCATGATTTCTAAGTGGAAGAACTTGCAAAATAGCAGGGTGTTCAAATACTTATTTTCTTCACTGTATATGTGTGTGTTTCCGTGTGTGTGTCAGTTAAAGGTGGATAAAGGGTTCGAGAACAAACAGATGTGAGAGCATCTAAAAGCAAGCTCCACTCCTCAGCTGGGGTTTTTCATTAGAAGAACCTGTGATGTTTATGTGCGAAATCAGTGTTTAAAACGCATCTGGGTCTATTCAGGCAACTCGGTCGACAACACAGACGTGAACCTTTAGCCCCTGATTATGACGTTTAGAAGACTATAAGTTTATACACTTTTGAGCAGGGCCATTTTAGCATGTTTTCTTGGTCAGTGCGTCCATGGGTACTTCGAGTCGAGTTGCTTGAACCCGTTTGTCCCATAAACACGTGGTGTGAGGTCAATGGCGCTGCCGGGAATTCATATTGGTACCAATGTCCAAGCCTTGAAAAAGCTTTTCAAAAGAAGACACATCCAATTACAGAATACAATTTTCTTTTAAAGCAATTATACTGCCACTTGCACTTGCAGGAGGGACATGGGGTATATCGGTAGGATAATGCTGAGGATGGAGACACCAGGAAGGAGGCAAAGAGGAAGACCAAGGAGAAGGTTTATGGATGTGGTGAGGGAAGACATGCAGGTGGTTGGGGTGAAAGGGGCAGATGTAGAGGACAGGGGGGTTATGGAGAAGGATGATCCGCTGTGGCGACCCCTAATGGGAAAAGCCGAAAGAAGAATAAGAAGTTCTAAGGGCTCTTCAGCAAAGTTCTTAACCCTCATCATCTCTGTTATGTTTGGACTCTGTCCTGGCTCACTTACACCCTTCGGTTGCCAACAATAGAACGAGTCTACATCAGTATCTAAAATCGTTAAATACTCTTTCTAATTTCTATGAATTTAATCTCCTTCTGTACAGTGTTGGTATTTCAGTGCTCTGTTTCTTGATCGGTCATTCACTCTCTCTCTTTCTGTGCAGATGTGAACGAGTGTGAGAGCTCAAACGGAGGATGTGAGGGAACATGCTGCAACACCATCGGCAGTTTCTACTGTAAATGCCCTGAGGGCAGCATGCTCGGACTGGATGGCAAAACCTGCCAGGGTAACATCCATATGCTAATCATGTTATTATTAACAGAATACCTCATCTGACATGCCCAGGAAGCTAATTCTGGGCTTGCTTTGAGACCAAAGTCAGGAGGTTGGCATCAAATCCTATCTTCTGAAACGATTTAACTAATCCTGTAGCATTTCTGGGACAGAAATGTGTGTCAAAGAGTTTTGGCCATCTTTGCATGAGCTACTTTAGCTACATAATTAGCTTAAAAAAATAAAGAACAACACTATTCACGTTATTTATTGGCTTGCTAATTTTAGTGATGGTGTGGTATATTTGGCATAGTAATAAATAAAATGAGGATATCGTATAACAAACTTTGATTTACTGGCAGCTAACTAGCTAGCTAGTTATTTCAAAAAGAATAGTAGCCTTCATTTGCATTAGCAAACTTAACTACCTAAGCAGCTTGCCAGATGTTGTTACATTATATTAGCTACCATCTTTTGTCGCTTTCTGTGCATTAAAACTCAGGACTGAGCCTCACCTTGGAACTGTGACTTCTTTGGCAGGCTAGCTAATTTATGATTTCCAGTCCTGTGGTGAATAAACACATGCTACCATTGTTTTGAAGGGAAGAATTTGCTGACTTGATCTTGCGACACGCTGTTGTAGTGCTGAATCTTGTGTTCTGAGCGGGATGCAGGTCTAAGGGTGCAGTAAGTGAGGGTTAGAGAGACAGAGGGAACAGGTTTAACGGCAGCAGTCGCTTCTTGTCTTGTTATAGAGAACATGAGAACACAAAGTGCTGAATGAACACTATACGTTTGAGGAAATACAGTACTTGTGGCATGTTCTTGATGAAATGAAACAGTGATAAAGAGAAGATGTGAGGGAAAGATAAAAAAGAAAGAGAGCCATAGCAGGGAAGATCTTCATAAAAGTGTAGGGCTCTCGAGAGATGTGGAATGCCCCAAACCCGCCCACCCCACAGGATTGTATTACCATTTTCAAACTGTCTGGGGCAATGTAGCAGGGCTTATATTGAATCATGCTCCAGAGTCAAAGATCTACAGCAGGTCACTTAGTGTTTGAGACTCGCACACCGCCGTGCATCCCCTCAACATCTGAAATTCATACATTGGATTAAGATTAGAACGTATCAAAATGGCTGGAACAAGCGAGAACTACATTCAGTCTGCAATCCTTGGCTAAATACACGAGCTGTTTGGTTGCTTCGATTGAAGGTTGACATAAAACAAGGAATCATTTAGCTGCAGGAATTGTACGCTAATCTAGCTAGCTAATCTTAGCGAATATGTGGTATATTTGGTGTAGTAAGAAATATATCACTGAGAATATAGATAGTGAAACATGAACAAAAAGTAGAATTGAGCAAAAATTATAAGATTGTGAATTCAGAGATTAGCTTGATTAGCATAGGTTGATGCTAAAACCCCTAACAGCAAAAAACCTTCAGTTGAAAATACCTCAGCTAAGTGGTTTCAAGACCAGCAAGATCAAACTGTCCTTTAAAGAGGAAAAAGCAGATATTTCATCTCTTTGTGCACTTACAATACACTGACAAGAAAGCAAAACAGCTAACAACAAAAGCCAGAAACCCATAACCTATATCACAGAAGACACAGCAGCCACAACAGACAATGAGTGTTTGGTGAGGTGATATTATATAAGCTTGCAAAATTCCAGGAATTTTCAAGCCTGGAAACCTTCCATCGGAATTAATGGGAATATATGGGAATAAACAAGAAATAATGATAAACTGTGAATTTACAAAATTGCAGGTTAGCCTATAACCGTCGCCACTGGCTCACTGATTAGGGATACATTTATGGTCAATAATCTTGTAGGCGCTAACATAATTTTACATTTAAAAAAATGTTTATTTGTGTAAAGCTACTTTGGGACAATGGCCATTGTTAAAAATGCTATACAAACAAAATTGGATTGACTTGTTTTAGTATTTGATTTAAACCAAAGCACTTTGGCAATGATCGTAATTTTTGATTAACTGACTGAAAAACATTTGATTATTACAAAGCAAAAAATTTATTATTGGTATCCTTATTATTGAAGATCATAGCTTAATAATAGCTAGCATAATCTTGTATCGTTTAACTGTGAGGTCATTGTTGCATAGATGTGCTAGCAGGAGAGTTATTACACTTTTAAATTGCCCCATGTTTTAACATTCTGTCTATTACTGATTCTGCCAAAGTGACAAAGTACAGCATATAATCTGTCCATGCTAATTTCTTTCACTTTTATAAAAGTGTATAAAAGTTTATATGTGAAGCTCAGCGGGAGGTTGGATTCAGAATGAGTAGCATGTGCGCTAGAGTCTCTCACACACACATCTATCCATCAAGACAGACTTTCCAAGTAAATGTGGACAACATGAAGATAGGTCATATATATATTCATTCATTCATTCATTCATTCATTCATTCATTCATTTTCTCATCCGTAATTCGGGTCGCGGGGGCAGCAGTCTAAGCAGGCCCCCGCCTTCGACTGCTGCCCAATCCTCACAGCACCGTCCCTTACGGTCCCTCCTGCAGGTGGTGAGCCCACGGGAAGGCGGCCCCACGTCACTTCAACGTCACGGACCTTGATATTTCCCTCGTAAGGGACCCCCGGTGCATAGAGGGTTAAGGGCCTTGTTTAAGGGCCCAAGAGTGGCAGCTTGGCGATACCGGGGCTTGAACCCCAGACCTTCCGATCGGCAACCCAGCGCCTTAACCGCTGGAGCCACCACTCCCCCCATATATATTATATGAAGCCACCACTCCCCCTATATATATTATATGAACCATTTATATATGAACCATTATAACCTTTACTCTAGAATTTGCACAAATATTTGACACAATTTAAAAATTCACAGAAAACCTCCATTTTATAAGGTTAATATCGAAGCTTCTGCTAGAGATGACGTATACTGGCGGTGCAGCTGTGGCTCCAGTGAAAGGAGACGTGTTGAATTGTGTTCATTGGGTTTCTTGCTTTAGTGATGCAATTCATTCTCACTGTATGAGATTCCTGTCTGATACAGCGCTCTGTTATACTGCATTTCTCTATAATATAATATAAAAACTATGCATACACACTGTTAGTTTGTCTGTCTCCTGGAATGCACACACACACACACACACACACACACACACACACACACACACACACACACACACACACACACACACACACACAGGAAGCAGTTTTGATCTAGATGCATTGAGCAGATGTTCCCTAAATCTCAGTGCAGTAATAGACAGGTACTGTACATTCCTCCTGAGAAAAACTGGATCTGTTTGTGTTCCCTGCACACAGAAGCATGTTCCATAAAGCACTCAAACATTCAAATGGATGTTCCAGAGTTCTAAAAGCTACAGCATGTTTTTTTTTTATACAACAAGACCTTCTTACACAGCAGTGATTCATTAAACTGTGAATTTGAATCAGTCAGGGTATGCAAAAGGAAGGAGATAAAAAAAATACACTTAAAAAAACCCAGAAATCATTGACTCGCATTGAATCAGACTGAAAAACAAAACTTTAATTCTTATGTCGCTTTATTTCTTCAGGTTTTGAGCACTAGGTTTAAAGATCTTATGATTTAAGGTTGTCCATCCTTCAGTCTGTCCATAAGGATTATTTTCAGGATCAATTCAATTATGTTAATATAGTAAATAGAATTCAAATTATAAATTTAGTAAATAAAATTGCTTTTAATTTCCATCATCATGTACCGATTGTGTTTCACTGAAATGTGATCCCTGTCTGTTACAGGCTTATTGGTTGTAATTGGAAAAAGGGTGAAGGACTTGAAAGCATCATTTTTTTTCCACAATATTTTTCCACATTTTCCACTTCCCAGGTCATCATTTGGGCTTTAATTCCATGTTTTTAAACAACAATGACATCATATAATTAAAGCTAATAAAAAGTTTAATGCATATCAGCTTAGAACCATGACATGAGCTAATGGTGTGTGCGTCTGTGTGTCATTTCAATTTCATCGGCGAAAGACAAAATGGAGGTCGCAATTGTTTGTCTCGGTTCTTTGTCTCACTCCGGTTAAAGGGAAGATTGTACTCTTTATTTGAGTCGTATGTGAAAATGGTTTTATGGGTTTCTGAAGTAGGTCATTGACTGTAGCCATTTTTGGACTGTAGACAGTATTGTCTACAGGTCCCTAATAAACAACAGACTTCTTTTTATTGCTCGAATGAAACAATATTACTCATCTCATTATCCATCTCATTATCCATCTCAGTTTATAAGGTATAGTGGATATTTCACATGAGATAAAATGGAACTCTCCAATGCACTTTTTGAACATCCTATTCCACATTTAGTCCCTGTTTGCTGTTAAAAAATTAAATAAATACTTCACTCCTCCGGGAAGAAGTTGCACTAGATTGTAGAGTGTACTTGTGAAGATGCATAAGATTTCTTTCAGCCAGAAGGGTGTTGGTAAACGTGAGGTGATGTAGGTGAGGTGAGGAAGCCTAAGGTGCAGTTAGTGTTCCAATTCGTCCCAAAGGTGTTCATTAGGGTTGAGATCAGAGCTCTATATCAGGCCATTCAAGATCCATTTAAGCAGTATCTTCATGGAGCAGGTTTGGTGCATGGGGGGGGGGGGGGGGGCACTAAACGGTGGCCAGGTAGTGCAAAACAAATTAATACATGAAGTAGGAACCTTTCTTCTTATACATGTGAGTAGTTCTGCGTTTACTTTAAACCAATAATTTCCAGTTGTGCAACTTTGAATCTTGAATGTTAGATGTCGCATCTAATGATAGTTTTCCATTCACAAACTTTACCTAGTTTTTCCGGGTTTGTTTGAATTGTCCATTGTGTTTTCGGATTGGTTAATTTGTTTTCAAATTTGTTCATTTATTTTCTGATTTCATCTGTTTTCTGATTTGTTCATTTGTTTGCCCTGCTCGGCTGCTGGCCTGGTACTTTTGTTCTTATAGTGTAGTTTTTGAGTATATATCCTGTCAGGAGACGAGTCGGCTAATATAAATAGGCTAGCAGGGCTAAACTATATCTATCTTAAAAAAAAAAAAAAACTTAATAGCTGTAGCTGGACATACAAGCTCAATGGTTTAGATGTTAGACTTCTGGTTGAAAGGCAATGAGTTTCACTCACAGCAGCACCAAGATCCCAGTGTGGGCCCCTGAGCAAGTCCCTTAACTCTCAAGTGCTCGGTTGAAATGAAATGATTGTAAGTTGCTAAGGGCGTCTGCCAAATGCTGTAACCGGCTTGACTTTTGTTGAACAGCAGCACTAAAGGCCTTTAGAAAAACTACACTGAAGTAAAATAAGAGCGCAGGCTGATTTCTTTTTATCCCAGAGTGTAGATTCATGCAGCTTATAAATGCTGTAAATGTAAAACTATATTTACGATTACAATACGAATAAATATGAGACGTGAGCAGTTTCTATGCATGTAGTGCTGACCTGCGAGTGTGTGTTGTAAGTGTAAATAACATATATGTGTGTGTGTGCCTTTTGCAGATATCGACGAGTGTGAGGAAATGAACGGTGGCTGTCAGCAGAACTGCATCAACACGATTGGCTCGTACCACTGCGAGTGCGGCGAGGGTTTCCGCATGCACGCCGATGCTCGAACGTGCTTAGGTAAGCACCTGTATGTTTCATACAGCCACACGAAGCCAGATACAAAGACATATAAGACGTGGTGTCACAACATGGTAGAAATAGTTGAACCTATTAAAGATTTACCACAGAACAGGTGACCACAATAGGGTAGGGAGTGTACAATGCGAAATTGTACACATTCTCTAATACTGGGGTACCTAGGAATGCAGATTCAAGTGTTTTGCACTTATTGCTAATAGTGACAAGCAAATTTGAAGTATATTATTAAGGGAATGTTAACTATTATTATTGATGGCGTGAAAAATATCGAATTTTTTAGTGTCATGTAGTTTAAAAAGGCAAAGATGAAAACCTTAGGATTTGTTGAATAGTTATATCATTATGCTATTGTTGTATCCATTTGCTGGTTTCAAGTTCTGTTCATATCATCTTCTTAAACTTGGCTATGTCATCACTAGAAAACATCTGGAGATGTACTCGCTATTAGACAGCAGATCTGAACTCTAAATTTCTGAATGTCAAAATGTTCAGATGTCAAAAAACAAAGTTTTGAAACCTTTAAATAGGAATATGCAGATGAGGTAATATGAAATCTTCCCTTAAACTAGGAGACCCAAATCCGTTCCAACACAAAGCCAGCTTCATGAAGATATGCTTTACATGGGTTGGAGTGGAAGATCTCCTGCTGTAGAGCTTTGACCTCAACCCTATTGAGCAAGATGTATGGGAACACTGACTACAACCTAGGCCTCCTTACCTCACCTTTGTTGCTAAATTAATCTCCACAAATCTCCACAAACAAAACCCTTTTATCTTCCCAGAAGTGTGAAGGTTATTATAAGTGAAAATGGGGACTAAATGTGGAATGGAATTTTCAAAAAGCAGATACAAAACTTATGATCAGGTGTCCACAAACTTTTGCCAATGTAGTGTATCTATAGTAAAAAAAATCGTAACTGGATACGAACACATTTTTTGTGTTTAAATAATGTGTTAAAAAAATAAAAAATAAAATAAAATACAGATAGGAATAAAATCTTGTTAAAGTGTGAAATTTTGTCTTGATTTCTTGGCAAATTTCAGCAGATCTTGAAGTTCAAGTTTATTTCTATAATGAACATTGTCTTAAAGCAGCTGTACAGAACTAAAGAATGATGAGCAGCCTGGGAACACTGTGGCAAGGAAAAACTCCTTTATATGTTAAGAGTAAGAAACCTGGAGAGGAACCAGACTCAAAGGGGAACCCATCATTATTTGGGTGTTATTAAGAGACTAAGAGATTAAGACACTAAAGAGTGAGAACTAACATGAGTACCGGAGTGTGTGATTATAAGTCATGTCTACTGAGCAACTTAAAAGATCTGAGATCATTATAAATTCAACACCAACTCCTCAATGCCAGAGCCTTTACATTTTCCAATGTCCAAACCCTACATTAAGTGGGATCCAAATAGCGCTGGTATGTCTCTAGCTGGTTCAGAATGTTTGGTGGATCGGCATTTACTCTTTAAAGGTCCATCATAAGGTATTTTGGAAAAAGTATTTTGAAGTAATTTTAAACTGAAAATTTCCAAATTTAAATTAAAAAAAAATATATAATAAATCACATTTTCTACACACAAAAGAAAGTAAAAATGTGTGTGTGTGTGTGTGTGTGTGTGTGTGTGTGTGTGTGTGTGTGTGTGTGTTTTCACATAGCTGTAAAATCGTGTGCTGTAAAGAATGGAGGTTGTGAGCACAGGTGTCTGGACCTTGGAGATGAACAGTACAAGTGTGAATGTCGTCCTCGGTACCAGCTAAAGAGTGATGGCAAACACTGCGAGTGTAAGCATACGAACACATACACACACACACACACACACACACACACACACACACACACACACACACACACACACACATACACACACACAGCAGAATGCTGGTGCTTAGCAGTATAGAGAAATTTATAGTACAGTACTGTATAAAATATGCAGTATATACAGTGAGGAAAATAAGTATTTGAACACCCTGCTATTTTCGCAAGTTCTCCCATTTAGAAATCATGGAGGGGTCTGAAATTGTCATCGTAGGTGCATGTCCACTGTGAGAGACATAATCTAAAAAAAAAATCCTATTTATTTGTATGATACAGCTGCAAATAAGTATTTGAACACCTGTCTATCAGCTAGAATTCTGACCCTCAAAGACCTGTTAGTCTGCCTTTAAAATGTCCACCTCCACTACATTTATTATCCCTAATTAGATGCACCTGTTTGAGGTCGTTAGCTGCATAAAGACACCTGTCCACCCCATACAATTAGTAAGAATCCAACTACTAACATGGCCAAGACCAAAGAGCTGTCCAAAGACACTAGAGACAAAATTGTACACCTCCACAAGGCTGGAAAGGGCTATGGGGAAATTGCCAAGCAGCTTGGTGAACAAAGGTCCACTGTTGGAGCAATCATTAGAAAATGGAAGAAGCTAAACATGACTGTCAATCTCCCTCGGACTGGGGCTCCATGCAAGAACTCACCTCGTGGGGTCTCAATGATCCTAAGGAAGGTGAGAAATCAGCCCAGAACTACACGGGAGGAGCTGGTCAATGACCTGAAAAGAGCTGGGACCACCGTTTCCAAGGTTACTGTTGGTAATACAATAAGACGTTATGGTTTGAAATCATGCATGGCACGGAAGGTTCCCCTGCTTAAACCAGCACATGTCCAGGCACGTCTTAAGTTTGCCAATGACCATTTGGATGATCCAGAGGAGTCATGGGAGAAAGTCATGTGGTCAGATGAGACCAAAATAGAACTTTTGGGTCATAATTCCACTAAACGTGTTTGGAGGAAGAAGAATGATGAGTACATCCCAAGAACACCATCCCTACTGTGAAGCATGGGGGTGGTAGCATCATGCTTTGGGGGTGTTTTTCTGCACATGGGACAGGGCGACTGCACTGTATTAAGGAGAGGATGACCGGGGCCATGTATTGCAAGATTTTGGGGAACAACCTCCTTCCCTTAGTTAGAGCATTGAAGATGGGTCGAGGCTGTGTCTTCCAACATGACAATGACCCGAAGCACACAGCCAGGATAACCAAGGAGTGGCTCTGTAAGAAGCATATCAAGGTTCTGGTGTGGCCTAGCCAGTCTCCAGACCTAAACCTAATAGAGAATCTTTGAAGGGAGCTCAAACCCTGTGTTTCTCAGCGACAGGCCAGAAACCTGACTGATCTAGAAAAGATCTGTGTGGAGGAGTGGGCCAAAATCCCTCCTGCAGTGTGTGCAAACCTGGTGAAAAACTACAGGAAACGTTTGACCTCTGTAATTGCAAACAAAGGCTACTGTACCAAATATTAACATTGACTTTCTCAGGTGTTCAAATACTTATTTGCAGCTGTATCATACAAATAAATAGCTAAAAAATCATACATTGTGATTTCTGGATATTTTTTTTTAGATTATGTCTCTCACAGTGGACATGCACCTACGATGACAATTTCAGATATACATGTATATGTATATGCATATGTGTATATGTATATGTGTATGTGGCAGTGGGTGCGTGGATCATCATAAGATCGAAAAAATTCTAATTCGAACGATTGAAACTCAGGGACCATCTGTGTGTATGTACATATATATATATATACTATAGAATACTAAATACTATACAAAGTCAATATATATACTATAGAATACTAAATACTATACAAAGTCAACTTGGATATATTTTAGATAAGTCAGTGTGCAGCTTGTATTGCAGTACAGATTTACTGTTCTCTAAACATAACACAACATACAGCCATTATTGTCAAAATTGAGTAGTGAGTACACCCTAAGTGAAAACAGCTTTATGTCATGTAACGATGCAAAGCCACAAGTCTTATTAATCATGTTCATGTTTTTGTATGCTTGACAGGACCATACAAATTTGTGTATCTTTTATTAGAGCAGTTAAAATTTGGAGCTTTTTGTGCAATTCTCTCATACTGACCACTGGATGTTCAACATAGACCTCACTGAGGATTTGAGAATTAGAATTGTTGCTCTTAAGGGTCATACAGAGGTTTTCAAAGACGCTGATCCTTGTGCTGTGTGTCAGGTGCATGCGTGCTGCCAGAGGTTGCAGAAGCAAAAGGTCTGCTTGTCAGTGCTCAGACTGCAAAAAGTTGGTTTGCATAGCTGTCGTTCCAGAGGGAATCCGGCTCACAACAAAGCCCACAAACAGTTTGCTGAAAATATTCTGTCTAAGAGCATGAATCACTGGAACTATATCCTGTGGTCTGATGACACTAAGATAAACTAGTTTGGCTCAGATGGTGTCCAGCATGTGTGGCGACTCCCTGGTGACAAGTACCAAGAAAATTGTGTCTTGCCTACAGTTAAGCAGGGTGGTGGTGGTATCGTGGTCTGGGGCTGCATGAGTGCTCCTGGTCCTGGGGAACTGCGGTTCATTGAGGGAAACATGTACTGTGACATTCTGAAGCAGAAAATGATGCACTCCCTGCAGAAAATGGGCCGAACGGCAGGTTTCCAACATGATTACAACCGCAAACACAACTGATGACTACAAGACGACAACTGCCTTGCTGAGGAAGGTGAAGGTAATGGAGTGGCCAAATAGACCTGAACCCTATTAAGCAACTGCGGGGATCCTCAAGCAGAAGGATAATAAGCGCCATGTGTCTAACATCCAGCAGCTCTGTGATGTCATTATAGAGGAGTGGAAGAGGATCCCAGCAACAGCCTGTGCAGCTCTGGTGAATTCACTTTGGACCCAGTTTTGACATGTTCATTTAGGGTGTATTTACTTTTGTTGCCAGCTATTTTGACAATAATGGCTGTATGTGGAGTTATTTTTTCAGAGGAAAGTAAATCTTTGCTGCTAAACAAGCTGCACATTGACTCTTCTAAATTATATCCAAGTATCATTTCTGTAGTAGTGTCCCTTAAAAACATAAAATAAAATAGTTGCTGTATTGTGAGGTGTGTCAGATAAAGTATATATACACACACTCACAAAGTCCTGTAGTCTAATAACAGTTTGTTTTGTATGTGTTTTTGTTGTGTGCATGCACAGTGAAGGACCCATGTCTGGACAATAATGGTGGATGTGCTCAATTGTGTAGCAATGATCGAGGTATCCCAGAATGCAGCTGCAGACGGGGATACACACTCGCTCCAGACCGCAAGGGATGTGATGGTAAACACAGGCCCAGAAAACTCCTTTATAAAAAAAATTCCATTTATTCTTTACATTTATTTAGATATTTACATTACATTGACCTTTACATTATTTAGACATTCAAATAATTTTTTTTTTTTATTATAAATGACTGTTTAAGATCCATACAATTGGTTCTCATGCTTCAGAGTGTATTTTAGCGCCGATTCATGAATTCTGTATATATTTAAAATGCATGTTATATGGTAGAATGATGTACTTATCATATCATCATGTGATTAGCCGCTAGCCTGTTTTCTTTGCTAATAACGGGTTTGAATAGCATTCATCCAAAGAGCTCCAAAGCGGCTAAACTGCTTTATTTTCTTTCCCCTTAGATGTGGATGAGTGTGTATCGGGTCGGACCGGGTGTGCTCATGGCTGTGTGAACACTCCAGGCTCCTTCAGGTGTTTGTGTAACCCTGGATTTGAGCTTGGGGTGGATGGGAAGCAATGCTATCGTGAGTCAATGCGTACACACAAACAGTTTCAGACATTGTTAGAAGCCATGTTTGATTAAAAAGTCAACTAAAATTTAGTTAATTTTTTTACTCTGTGTGTGTGTGTGTGTGTGTGTGTGTGTGTGTGTGTGTGTGTTGGTGCAGGCATTGAGATGGAGATAGTGAACAGCTGTGAGAAGGATAAGGGAGGCTGTGATCACCACTGTGAACACACCACTGCCGGCCCTGTCTGCTCCTGTTACCGTGGATACCAGCTTGCAGAGGACCTCAGGATGTGTATAGGTATACAACTACACACACACATACACACACATACAGGACAGTCATTATAATTATACTACCACCTACTGTTGGTGCTACTGGTGGTACTATAATCATTACGGCTGTCGTGTGTGTGTGTGTGTGTGTGTGTGTGTGTGTGTGTGTGTGTGTGTGTGTGTGTGTGTGTGTGTGTGGGTGGCTTTTTCAGACACTGATGAGTGCGAAACTGAAGAGTCTTGCTGTTACCACAACTGTAAAAACTCCCCAGGAGGGTACGAGTGTAGTTGCAATCCCGGATACACACTCAGCTTAGACGGCTGCTCATGTGATGGTGAGTGTTAAACTTCTCTTCAACTTAAAATTTTTTTTTTAACTTAATTATTCGTTTTTAGCTTTCTGGGTTTTGTCTCCTAAATCCTAAAAGGATTGGGACACCTCACTTTGCAGCCATATGGTGCTTCATGGGTTAGAGAAAACCTACATCAATACCTAACTTTTTTAACATCCTTGTGGCTGAATGAACACAAATCTGGACAAACATACTCTAACATTTAGTGGAACATCTTCCCAGAAGAGTGGAGGTTATTGTAAGAGCAAACGGGGACTAAATGTGGAACACGATATTCAAAAACACATCCCAATCTAATCGCAGGTTTTAATCATTTTTGATCAGGTGTGACCAGGAGTTAATTCATTTAAAGATATTTAGAGCCAATTAAAGAATAATTTCATGAGTCATTTATAAAATCAGTCACTTAATGCATTCATTTATGGGGTTCTAAATATTCCTCATTTGTAGCTATAATATTGAATACTGTAGCATGACTTTAGCAAGTATTATTTTATCAATATTATAAGTTCATGCTGGAAGGAACCAAGCACCAGAAAGCAAAATTAAACTTGGATAATCTGTAACCGGAAGAAGAAAACACTCTCATGGTTCAGAACTGGGAAATGCAAACGCCTCAGTAGGTCACAGTAGATTATAATAAAACGCATGGGTTGCAATGCATCACTGTAGGTTACAATAAGTCACAATAGGGTTAGAAGTAACAACAAGTCGTAGTAGGTATAAATAGGTCATTGTAGAACACAGTAAATCACAATAGGTCACAATAGCTACCAGTTGGTGACAGAAGCAAATAGGTCGCAATAGGTCGAAGTAAGTTGCAGTAGGTCTTATTAGGTCACAATAAGTCGCAAAAGTACACAATAAGCCGCAAGGTAACAGTAGATCACACCAAGTCTCAATAGGTGGCAGTAGGTCGCAGTAAGTTGCAATAGTTTACAATAGGTCACAAAAGTCACAACCAGTCACATTAGGTTGCAATTGGTGACAATAGATCACAATAAGTCACAATAGGTTACAACAGGTCGCAATAGGTCAAAGTAAGTTGCAGTAGATCGTATTTGGTCACAATAAGTCGCAAGAGGTAACGATAGAACACACAAGTGGGTCGCAGTAGGTCACGTTAGGTCACGATAAGTCATAACAGGTTGCAGTTTGTCAAAGTAAGTTGCAGTAGGTCGCATTAGGTCACAATAATTCACAGTAGGTCGCAGGTCACAATAAGTCGCAAGAGGTAAGAATCGGTTACAAGTCACAAAAGGTTGCATTAAATCACAATAAATCACAAAAGTCTTAACCATTCACAATAGGTTGTCACATTCGGTCACAATAATTTGCAGTTGCAACAGGTTGCAATAGGGCAAAGTCATAGTAGGTCCCATTAGGTCCAATGAGTTCCATTAGGTTACAAGAAGTCCAAATAGGTTGCAATAGTTCACAGTAGGTCACATTACGATAGATAGATAGATAGATAGATAGATAGATAGATAGATAGATAGATAGATAGATAGATAGATGATAGATAGATAGATAGATAGATAGATAGATAGATAGATAGATAGATAGATAGATAGATAGATAGATAGATAGGTCTCAACTAATTGAAGACTTAACACGGTACTGGTGAACACAGTCAGGTAACACACCAATAAACACAGACCACAGAAACAAAAGCATTAACATAAAAACGATTGAGTGCTTAATTTTTCCGTGTGTGTTACTAGTTACCGTTCATGATTTTTGTCTCTTCTGGTTCTTACCTTCTCCAGTTTTTGACCAATGAGTTGAATTTGATATTAGAATAAAAAATGTGAATTCCCTGAAAATGTGAAAATTTTGCCATTAATTTGTGTTCGATGTTTTTTTAGACGTGAACGAGTGTTTGCTCGAGATTCCAGAGTGTAACCACTACTGCATCAACATACCAGGATCTTACGAGTGTTTCTGCAGAGTGGGCTTCCGGCTGGACCACGACCAACACACCTGTGTTCGTGAGTGCCGCACTAAACACGCATCTCCGAATGAATGAGTGAATTATTGATTTATTGTATATTTCTTTGAAATAAAAAGAGAAACTCCATAGCAAGGACTATGAGAGTGTGGTGTTTTCTGGCTTGCTGTGAATATATGAGTGTGTATTGTGTTTGTGTATTTATGCAGCCCTATATGAGAGTGATCTTGAACCTATTGAAGAGGACGAGCCAGAGGGCGATGAAGAAGAGCTAGAAGTGCTTCGTCTTCCCAACCTGCTGATCCGACGACCCCCTCAACTTCTGCAATACACTGCCGCGCTACATTCACCATACCTCCCTGATGACACACCCGCGTCTTACTCGGGACACACACGAAGCCGAGAACAGCGAGGAGAACTCACCATGATTAGCAAGATCAGTAAGATTACACACACACACACACACACACACACACACACACACACACACACACACACACACACACACACACACTAACATACACACACAACTTTGTTTATATTCCTGAGGATGATGTGCAAAAATATTTGATTCCCTCTTTTAACTTTTTCACATTTTGTGTGGAACTGAAATGAAGTGTACTGTACTGTATTCACCATCTACAAAAATGTTTACACCCCCATTATATTATTGTATCGTGTTACCTTCTTTGCACTGCTTTTAATTAGTGTGTATGCAAATCCCTCAGCCGCCCTGAGTGTGAAATCCAGATCTCAAAAATCCGCAATGAAAAATGCATTATACTTTACAGCACAGTGAAATTCTTTCTTCACATCTCCCAGCGATGTTAGGAAGCTAGGGTCAGAGCACAGGTTCAGCCATGATATAGCACCCCTACAGCACAGAGTTAAGGGCCTTGTTCAAGGGCCCCAATATTAGCAGTTAGCAGTATCCCTGACCTTCCGATCAGTAACCCAGAGCCTAAACCACTGAGATACCACCTCGTATCTTAAAAAAAATGGTCTATTTAGGTACCCAGGATTAAACAAGGGATTCAGAAGGAACGGAACAATGCGTCATTGATCAGTCTGGTCCATTTGTGTAAGTTCAGTTGTTCCTTGTGGACTGTATGTAAACATCTGCTGTGTGAAATAGCATATGGAATTAGCATGCAAGCTTTTGAACTCACCTGTACGCCTGTTCCTGAAAGGATCATAGTTTGTAAGAAAACATATTTGAAGGTATAGGAGTTTGAAGACCAACCAAGCTGTAATCAAGGCCACTGTGGGAGAGCGATCGATTCGGGGGAAGGAAGAACAGTGGGGTGGAGACCAGTTCTGGCAGATCCAGCTTTATTTCTTTACATCTTTCGCGCTTTCTTACACACACACGCACACACACCCACTTGCCTTTCCATGTCCCTCAAAAACAGAGAACAAAGATTAGACAAATTCCCAACAGGTTTGTGATTCTTCCGCTTGTCTCCTCTGGCCTTGCCCTCAATTCACAAACCTGCACTTGGCCATGCCCCCACTCCCACATGTCCCCACTACCCGACTCAGGTCGGGGAGCTATTGGGCCTGCAAACGACTCCCCCCCCTCTGGCATGAGAAGTAATAGGCCACTGCTACCAGCGCCTGCGGTCTGTGGACCACCTTGAATTTAAACAGCTGAAGTGCCAGAAAGTCAGAGGGTGATGACTAGGCAATTCTTCTCTATGGTGCTGTACCAGGGGACCGTGGGACAACATGGCTCCCAGCCCTATGTCTGGCGTGTCTGTCTGCAAGACAAAGGGAAGAGAGAAGTAAGGAGAATGTAAAAGCGGTCAACCACAGTGTGCAGCTTTCACACGACTAAAAGCCTGCTGGCACAACTTCGCCCACCGGACCAGATCTGGTGCTTCTTTTTAAGTGAGATTAGTCAGCGGGCTGGTGACGTCCGAATAATTAGATACTTCCGATAATAGTCGGCCAGCCCCAGGAAATGTCTCACCCCCTTTTTAGTTTTGTTCCAAGTGGAAACCCAGATCGTGTTGAGAAATCTAGTGCCCAAATGCACACTTCTTTGGGCTTGCTGCGAGACTTGCCTCAAGGTTCCCATGACCGCTCTGAGGTGTTGTAGATCACAACAAGTCCATGTTAACCCATGATAAAATTCATTGGAATGCATTCCCGGTCTTGATCCATCCAGGCTGTGACAATACAAAATGTGGAAGCATCCAAGGAAGGGGGTGAATACTTATACCTAACTCTGTATATTACGCTGAATATTAACTGGCAGGCATTCCAGTGTTTGTATATTGTAGTCTACACATTTGTGTGTGTTTGTGTGACAGTGTGTGTTGCAGGCTCATTTGGTGAAGACTGCAGTCTTAGCTGCGACAACTGCACTAACGGCGGGGTGTGTAGAGAGGAGAACGATGGCTGCGTTTGTACACCTGGATGGACAGGCATCACCTGCAACCAAAGTGAGTCTAAGGTGTGCTGATTAAAATGTTCAGAAAAAGTTCTGACTTCAGAACGTTGGATGTAGTAACCGGTTG
This sequence comes from Silurus aristotelis, assembly GCF_946808225.1. NCBI lineage: Eukaryota > Metazoa > Chordata > Actinopteri > Siluriformes > Siluridae > Silurus > Silurus aristotelis. Next base: position 27,831,483 of record NC_139581.1, read on the forward strand.
GATTTAGGAATATCTTGAAGAATGGGAGTCAGATTGTATACATAATGTATGAACAATATAATAATGTTTGACGATTAACATCAAACCTTTACCAACCAGATGAATGTAGAACTTCTGACCAGTCTGATTTGAGATGTGATTAGCGCTGTGGTGTAATGGCTTCATTAATACAGGAGTTATGGGTAGGTGCTTGCTGCTCAAGGGTTTTTCTATATATTAATACCGATGCATAAGAAAACATGGCCTCTAACCTGCCGTACCTCACACACACACACACACACACACACACACACACACACACACACACACACACACACACACACACACACACACACACACACACACACATCTATTCATGCATTAGCGGTTTCTTTGCTAATTCATACTGAAGTGCGGAGTCTGGAATGTGGCTTACTAGGTTTATGAAATCCAGATGGAGACACATAACCACATACTCACACTCAGGGTAAATATTTATCTGACACTAAGATATACATTTTACATCAATTCACCTTCAGCCTTTTTTCAAATGTTTGAAACATTTTATTATTATGGACAGATTGCTAGCTCAGGGAGGGAGAAATGGGAGGCAGGCGACTTTAAGAATTGCAAGAATTGCCTTTATTTTTACCACAGACACGTTTTGCTTTCACGTTTCGGTTTACAGAGACTGTTCTTCTATTCACGTTTCTGCTTCTCACTGAAACAGAAAATAATCTACAGGCACCTGATCCCTACCACTCACTTCTTTGGACTTTGGCCTTCATTCACAAATAGGTGCTCAACCACGCTACTGCTGCAATTACTGTATATTCAAGAATTCAAGAAGAAATTGAGATCAATCACATTTTCTGTTGCTCTTTGTACTGGTTTGTATTTTGTATTGTGCCTTTTCAACTGTTCTATTAGAAAGCAATGAGATAACCAGCTAATTATTTAGTAAATGTGGAAAATTATATTTATAGGCTGATTGTAAAGACTTTGGTGGTTATTTATATGTTGAATTTAGTAGTTATTTGTATGTGGAACTTGGTGGTTATTTATGTGTAGAATTTGTTGGTTATTTATGTGTAGAATTTGGTGGGAATTTATATGTAGAATATAGAATTTGGTGGTTATTTACATGTAGAATTTGGTGGTTATTTACAGGTCAAATCTGGTGGTTATTTATATGTAGAATTTGGGGGTTATTTGCATGTAGAATCTGGTGGTTATTTATATGTAGAATATAGAATTTGGTGGTTATTTACATGTAGAATTTGGGGTTTGTTTGCATGTAGAATCTGGTGGTTATTTATATGTAGAATTTGGGGGTTATTTGCATGTAGAATCTGGTGGTTATTTATATGTAGAATATAGAATTTCGTGGTTATTTACATGTAGAAAATGGTGGTTATTAACATGTCCAATTTGGTGGTTATTTATATGTAGAATATAGAATTTGGTGGTTATTTACATGTAGGATTTAGTGGCTATTTACAGGTCGAATCTGGTGGTTATTTATATGTAGAATTTGGTGGTTATTTGCATGTATAATCTGTTTTTTATTTATATGTAGAATATAGAATTTGGTGTTTATAAACATGTAGAAACTGGTGGTTATTTACATGTCGATTCTGGCGGTTATTTATATGTAGAATATAGAATTTGGTGGTTATAAACATGTAGAAACTGGTGGTTATTTGCATGTCGATTCTGGCGGTTATTTAAATGTAGAATATAGAATTTGGTGGTTATTTACATATAGAATCTGCTGTTTATGTATTAAATAATATAGAATTTGGAGGCTTTGGGTTAGGGTTAGTTATACGAAGAATATAGAATTTATATGTAGACTGAAGATTTGGTTGTTATTAAGATGTAGAATATAGAATTTGGTGGTTATTTCTATGTAGAATATAGAATTTGGTGGTTATTTCTATGTAGAATATAGAATTTGGTTGGTATTTCTATGTAGAATATAGAATTTGGTGGGTATTTCTATGTAGAATATAGAATATTGTGTTTATTTCTATGTTGAATTTACTGGATATTCACATGTAAGTTATGGTAGATATTTATATGTAGTCTCTCCTCTTTCTCTCTGTTAAGATTCAAAATTCCTTGGTGGTGTTATTGGCATGTTTAAATGTAAATGTTCGTTTTGATCAAGCATGGCTACAGAATTATAGAACCATCCATTAAATAGCAACAGAAATAAAGTAAATAAAAATAAAACAGCATCAAAATTAAATTCCTTTTTAAAAGTCAGAAGTCTGCATTCACTGAGGAAGTGCAGCTCCGAAGGAAGTGCAAGTCTAAGTGTACTTCTATCTCTCTGTCTCAGCCTGTGTGGAGGGAACGTATGGCGTCGGCTGTAACAGTGTGTGTGCATGTCAGAACGGTGGACAATGCGATCCAGTAGGTGGGAAGTGTCTCTGCCCTCCTGGAGTCCAAGGCCTGCACTGTGAAGATGGTACACACACACACACACACACACACACACACACACACACACACACACACACACACACACACACACACACACACACACTCCTTTCACTGCTTCGTTTCTGGTTCTATATCATCTTCAATACATTCATAAAACGTTTTAATTTCCGATTACAACCTCGAGATTGTGTGTTTTGTCCCTAGGATGTCCTCAGGGATTTTTCGGGAAGTTCTGTAGGAGAAGATGTAACTGCCCCAATAACGGACGCTGCCATCGTGTGTATGGAGGCTGTTTATGTGCAGCTGGACTGTATGGAAAATTTTGCCATCTGTGTAAGTATCCTACCTAAATAGAGGTATAGTAAGCAGGAAGAGGAAGTAAGATGGAAGTATAGAGAGCAGGTAGAAAGAAAGTGAGATGGAGGTATAGTGGAGAAAGAGGATGGCAAAAAAACCTCTAATGACAAATGTCTCTCGTTTCTTCCTGTATGAAGCATGTCCCAGGTGGACGTATGGCAGTGGATGTTCTCATGACTGTGACTGTGTTCAGGAGAATTCTCTTGAATGTGACGCCCAAAACGGGACGTGTACCTGCAAGCCTGGATATCAAGGCGACCGCTGCCAGGCAGGTGCGCTGGGACATGAAGTTAATAAAATAATTGCAATTGAATTATTGTCACATGGTTGAAAACTCACATGACGTGGTGTAAATAGTATGTTAGTCATGATAAATCTTGTTTCCTGTCCTTTTTTTCTTTAGACCTCTGTCTTACTTGCTGTTCCTTCTCCTTATAACTCCTTATATTTCCTATACATTCTTTCTTGTCCTGTACCTGTTCATTATACTTCCACCTTACTTCTTCTACCTGCTCGCTATACCTCTATCACACGTTCATCTTTTCTGATGGGCTCAATAATCGTCTCCTAATTGTTCCCCTGTTCAGAATGCGACCCGGGTTTGTACGGTGCTCGTTGCCGTGAGCGCTGCGACTGCCCCGGCGGGGTGTCGTGTGACCCCGAAACGGGAAAATGCCCAGAAAAGTGTCCTCCTGGATTCCAAGGAGAGGACTGCTTGCAGGGTGAGAGACAAATCTTTCTCTAAACGTTAAAACCAACTAAGAGTCAAGCAGCTTGCATTTTTTGACTCTGCTGCCCTCTAGTGGCGGATCATCTCAGTGCAACAACCTTAGTGTTTGGTCCGAGTTGAAAAATTTTCCCAGAATTCATCACAGTGATGTGAATCAATCTGGACATCGTCATTATCACTCTGCACTGTAGTGTCTCATACTTGACAAATGACTGATGGATAGAGTGTCTGTCTTTGTCAGTCATTAAATTATTGTGTGTGTGTGTGTGTGTGTCTGTGTGTGTGTGTGTCTGACAAGTTTCATGGAAGACATCATTCATGCTTCAGTAATATTTTATTGAATTACAGGGAATTATCCTGTATAATTAGAATTAGATTTATTTCTGTGTGTGTGTGTGTGTGTGTGTGTGTGTGTGTGTGTGTGTGTGTGTGTGTGTGTGTGTGTGTGTGAATAAGGGAGCTAGAGAGAGAGAGAGAGAGAGAGAGAGAGAGAGAGAGAGAGAGAGATACACAAATAGAGCGATACGCAGAGAGAAATAGGCCGACAGGCAAAGACACACACACACACACACACACACACACACACACACACACACACACACACACAC